>NC_056748.1:574737294-575037294 GCF_019279795.1 Protopterus annectens
CATTACTGGAATGCCAGTCAAACTCAAGTATAAGAAAAACCAGAAGCACTCAACTCAAACCACTTCTCCTTGCACTGCAGTTCTAATTATAATATATTCAGCTTTATTAAAGTACCAAGTAACATGCTGAAAGTGGAAATCTATGTGATGCCCCCACTTGTAAAAATGTTTCTTATCCAAAAAAGACCTGCTGCCTGACAACGTGTTTCATGGGGAAAACATGATAAAAGTAAAAAATGAAAAGCAAACAAGAAACAAGCTCAAGATACATTGCTTAAAGGATTACTGCACAGGTTATGGACCACACATGATTGGCATTCTGTTTAGTTTACAGGTAAAGTCTGTAGAGATGACTGGAAGTCTCCAACAAGTGTAATGAGCTTTTTAAAATAATGGAATCCTGTCCTTTAATACCCAAGGCTTATACATTATCTAGTCAAGTATTCTCTGCATGGCAACAACAGAAAGGCTTTCAATTTTGGCAATTCTTTAACAGTATGCTTATTAAAGCTTACTTGCATCTTACGATCTCAGACAAGCTTACCTTACGGTCATTAAAACATTGCTACTTAAACACAGAGCAACAGGCACTTTGAGTAATAAGCATAAATCTGAGTAATAAGCATAAATCAACAGTACAAAAATATGACAAAAACCAGACCATTCTGCAAGATCAAGGACAGATGAAAAGCCACTGTAGTACTTATGCAGTGTGTCCTCCCCATCCAAGGTAGATACAACTACTCCTTGCCTTGCTTAGACACATCCAGAGTCACTACATGGGGGAGTGGGGTGCAACAATCATGTCACAATTTGAAATCTCTCTGGCTGACTGTGATGGCCCTGACACATTTGTCATACCTCTCAACCTCAAGAGCAAGAAATCTGGACAAAGCCATACACAGAAGTGGGACAAAGGCCCAAAAATAAGGACAATTTTTAAATATTGCTCTAATAAACTTAGAAAGGTAATAGAATAGGTCTTGCATTAGTATGAATTTTCTGAAGGGTATAAAATCTGAAACTCAAATGTCTGTCATTTTCTAACTTCAGTCTTTAGTGATTTGTCACTAACTTGCCAAAAAACACAACTTTATGAAAAATGGATCAGAAATGTGATGCAAAAATATAAAATAGACACACAATACAGCTACCACCTGTCAAAGAGGGTACACTTTAATATTAGTACTGCTACCTTGAGCAACTGACAAAATAAAAGAATCTACATGCATTTCAAGTAATCTATAACTTTGATTATTACAGTTATTTCTTAATTGTAAACCCTCCATGTTTTCTTCCAAAATTGCTATTTTGCGGAGGGATTATTAGGGGGAAGAGCAACATTTTGAGCCAAAAATTGGGGACAGTTGAGAGGTTGGCTATGCCTAATTCTATAAAGCAATTTGCATGTACCTCTCAACCTGTTAATGCAGTAAATCTGAACAAGGCCAAATATATTGGGGGCACATATAAACAGTACTAAAAATTGCTCTTGTATAAATTGAGACAGTTGATAGAACAGCTCTTACTTTAACATGCATTTTTCTGAAGGTTATGAAGTCTGAAACTTATTATTTAGTGACTTAATTCCTAAATGATTTGCCAGAAAACTACAAATTTTATGAAGAACAAACCAAAAATAAGAAGCAAAAATCTATTAATTCTTTGAAAATCTGGACAGTTGGGAGGTATAGTTCAACTGGGCCTGTCTGAGTTTGCTGCCCTTCCCCCCTGACAAAATAATGGTTGAATGGAGCCTCTGCAGCCATTCCAATGAACCATTACTTGGCTATTTCACTACATTTATCATAAACACTAATGTGCATACTGCTTTACTTCTATGATGAGTTGGACAATTTGAAAGTTTTATTTTGTATTTTACAGCACAAACACTAAGTCATCTGTTAAACAAAGCAATGCAGTCTCACAATGAAAACTTAGCATTAAAACTTCTCTGCCCTTGAAACTCACATTCATTGAAACAGCATTGAAACCCACATTCAAAGAAAATACATTTTGCCAGTGGCAGATAAAGATTAATTTTGGGTTGTTTTCAAATCATAGGCCCCTTGCATATAGGTTCATAGGTTCATACTAGGCTATCTGCCCAAGGGCATTTATAAGCCTAGCCCATAGTTATGTGGCTTTCGCCACCCCTTTAGTTTGAATAAAACTATGCCTATTATTTTGCTGTGCCTCTGTCAAGCAGTGACACTGAAGTAATCCCTGGGGTATATCTACGATCTCCCATCCATTGGTCAAGATTCCTCTTGAACAAGGCCAGCGAGGTGCTCTAAGTCACATGTACCGGGATTTTGTTCCACAGCATAGGGAGTCTCTGGGTGATGAATCTGTCCCTCCAGCATGTTCTATTAATAACCGTGTCAAGGTTTAAGTCTCCCGCCCTTGTGGTTCTGAGGGATCTAGATTTTTTGAGGTGAAGCATATTCATCAAATCTGGGTTTGACATGGCCTTATATGTCAGGCACAGGTCACCTCTGAGCAAGCGGTATGAGACTGAATAGAGCTGGAGTTCTTTCAGTCGGGCAGCATAAGACATATTTTTGAGACCCTTTATCCTTTTGGTGAGGAACTTTTGGGGCCTTTCCAGCTGCTGCAGGTGTCGGGTCAGATACATTCCGAATGGGGCATTGTACTCAATCATAGGTCTAATGAGTGATGAGTACAGAGGACGATGACCTCCCTTGACCTAGATGTGAATCCCTTCATGATCAGGTGGGCAACGTAGAAGGTTTTCCTAACTACTTTAGCAACATGAGTGTCAAACGAAAGGCTACTGTCAACCTGGGTCCCCAGATCCCTGATGACTTCTTCTGTGCTCAGTGGATTGCCACCTATATGGTAGCTAGGGGTAACCTTGATTTTCCCGAAGGGTATGACTATGCATTTCTTGGCGTTTAACTTTAGGCCATGGCTCTGGCACCAGTTATCCATTTCTGTGAGGCCCTTCTGAAGGATATCTGTGTCAGATGTGCTTTCGACTATGGCGCCCAGTTTGCAGTCATCTGCAAACTTTGTCAGCCATAACCCTCCTGTGTTTGCTTGTACTTCAGAAAAGTAGATGCCGAACAAGAGTGGACCCAGGACTGAGCCCTGTGGGACACCACTTGTGACAGGCTTTGAGTCTGACATGGCTCCAGCAACTCTGACCCTGTGGGTTCTGTCACTTAGCCAGTTTGCAACCCATCTTGTGATGTATGGGTTTACATTCAAGCTGATGAGTTTTTCGATGATACCTGAGTGGGGTATTGTGTCGAAGGCCTTTGCCAGGTTGAGGTAGGCTGTATGGACTGCCTTTCCCTTATCAATGGCCTTGGTGACTGTCTCGAAAAAGTCAACCAAGTTTAGAAGGCATGATCTGCCTTTGACAAAGCCAAACTGGGTTGGATCCAAAGTCTGCAAGTTCCCTATGTCTTTATTTATGAGTTCCATTATGATCCTCTCCATGGCTTTGCAGATAAGGCTCGTCAAGCTAATGGGACGGTAATTTCCAGGGTCGGTGGAGGCACCGCCCTTGTGAAGTGGGACCACAGTCGCCGTGCGCCACTCCTTGGGTATGTATCCTGAGGTGAGGCTAAGATTAAACAGTTGTCCTAACTGCAGGTTTAATTCCTCATTGAGTTCGTGGAGCACACAGATGGGGACAACATCCGGTCCCATGGATGCTGTGTTTTTTGCCTTGGAGAGAGCAGTTCTCACCTGGGCGTTGGAGATGTTTGGGGGGCTACAATCCTCTGGTATAGATATCTCTCCTTTTGGGGGGGAGTTTGCACTGAACCTGTCAGCCAGTATGTTGGCAATGTGTGTAGGTTCAGTAATCTTCACATCATTTTGAACTAATTCTGAGCATATCTGGGAGTTTCCTCCTAGGTTTCTAACATAGCTAAAGAAGGCCTTATGATTGTCTTTTGAGTCCTTGGCGATTTTTATCTCAAAATTTGCCTTGGATGATTTTATGAGAGCTCTTAGTTTTTTACTTATAATGATCAAAGGTGTCTTACCTTTCAAGGATTTTGCTCTATTTTGTAGTAGCTTCCTCCTTTTGTTGTAGAGCTTGTTTATGGCTGGGGTCCACCAGACTGGACGCTTGCCTTTGGTACAAAGAGTCTTAGTTTTGTTTGGGATTGCCTGATCCATGCAGTCCTGTAGGTGCTGGTAGAAGGCATTTGTAAGTGATTCAGCGGTTTGAGTAATGTTTACCACTAGCTCAGGGGCCTTAAAGGAGACCACACTAGTTTTAGAAGTGTGAAGTCGGCTTTTGAGAAGTTTTTCACTGTGGTCTTTTTTATTTCAGGTGGGGGCGGGATGAGGACCTCCAGCGAGATTAGTTTATGATCTGATCTCACCAGTGAGGGGTATACTTCCGGTGTTGAACATTCTGATCCCATGTTCGTGATGATGAGATCAAGTATGTTTTCTCCTCTTGTGGGGATGGTGACTAGTTGTTCCATGACATTTGAGTTTATGAACTCCAGGAACCTTTGGGCTAGAGTGTTTGGGGTAGAGTAGTGTTCCCAGTCTATATTAGGGTAATTGAAGTCACCTAGTATGATGGTGTTTGGAGATACATTTATCCCCTCCAATGTTTTCAGGAAGGCCATGTGAGGCTCCTGAGTTTGAGAGGGTGGCCTGTAACATGCTACAATTTGCAGAGCAGTCTTGCCTATGGTTAATTGCACCTGGATGGTCTCCGATGCATCGTGCGTTGCCACCAACCTTGAGGTGTGGGTGTCCTTTATGAATATGGACACCCCCCCCTCCTTTCTTGGTGTTGTCTGGATTTTGGGGCCGGAACGCATGATATGAGGTGAAACCTGATAGTGCTGGGGTGCTCTCAGGAGCCTTGAACCAGGTTTCTGTCACAGCACAGACATCGATGTTCTCCATACTGAGAAAGGCCTCGAGTGCGTGCATCTTGAGATTGAGACTTCTGGCATTGAGCAGCATTACCCTTAGTTTTTTTTCCATTTTTGTGTTCTAGGGTGGTAGGTTTAGAATTTGAGCCTTGCCTAAAAAAGGCACTATGGGGTGGCAAGAGCCTTTGCCAATATCCGGAAGCCTAGGGTGACAGGTGCAAGCCATCCCTTGCGGCAGCGTGGCTTGTCCAGCATGTCATCCCAGGCAGACAGACATTGGATCCCCTTTGAATGACACCAGAATTTAAGCCAATTATTAAAGCTGATCATCTTATCACTGTATTGTGGCATCATTCTAGGTGAAGGTAGGATACTGCTCAAGGTCAGGGTCATACCTGCCTGGGCTACATAATCAGAGAGCTCCTCAATGTCTCTTTTCATGTAGTCCAAGGAGGTACGTCTCAGGTCGTTGACACCAGCGTGGACAATGACTGAGTCGTACTTGTACCTGCTGTTGAGAGACCTGAGTGCTTGTGTTATGTGGCGGATTCTAGTGCCCGTCAGACAGCTTACTGTGACCTTCTCCTTACTCAGTCTGGTGAGTGGGACGTCAGTGTGTCTGACTATGGAGTCACCTATGACAAGTATGTTTGGTGTTGTATTTGGCCTTAAGGGCAGTGACAGCTTTGCACACTGATTTTGTTGTTTATGTGTTGTTTGTGTGGTGTATTGAGTTTGCATTTGCTTGGGTGTCTGCTTTGGAGGCCTCTGCTGTTTAGGTAAATTTTTACTCAAAGCCTCCGAGTATGTCTTAGTGTGTTTATGTGTTTGATTCAGTGGTGTGGTTGAGTTATGTGAGACTGGTATTGTGGTGTGTGTAGTTGCCTTCTCCTCCTGCCTGGTCTTGCCAGTCCTGAGTTGAGAGAGCTCAGCCTCCAGTCTGGCTAAATAGCTGCATCTCTCACAAGTGTTAGTGTTACGTGGGAGGAGGAGAGGGTTGTCCGTGTACATGAGGCAGTTGTAACATTGTCTCAGAATTCCCAGATTCGCCAACTGGGCAGGAGAGGACGCCAGCATCTGACCCTTCGACATGCTAGAAAGAATTATGAGTTGGTATGAGACAGAGAAGTAGTGGGCTTAGCAGGGAAGTGGGCACTCCTGGGGGGTTTTGCTAGTGAGAGATTTGTATAATATAGGAGTGCTTGACCTGCAAAGAGAATGCTTATAAGACAAGGGATATGCTTATAAGACAAGTGCTGAGCTTTTGAGAAGAAAAGCTATTTGGAACAAGTGCTGCACTTTTTAGTGAAGGTGTAAACTGTTTAGGTTCCTAACAGAGCAGTTCTAAGGGAAAAATTGAAGAACAGACTTTCTGGAGCCACAAAGAGTTTAACCTTGTTTAACCGGCACTGCCCGATGCTGCTCTAGTGGCAACTCCGCACTAAAGCACGTTAAAGCGTGCTTGATAGCAGGGGCTGGAAAGAAGCAGGAATAGACCCAAAATGGACAATAAAACTACAGTTTCAAGTCAGTAACCACCTCTACGGGGGGCAGGGAAGCTGCTCAATGTTATTCACTGCCACTGATCAACAGAGAGACCCTCCTTCAGCCCAAGCAAAAATGGCCTCACAGAAACTTTCAAACAGTTCAGGAACAGCAAGCCTGAAATTGAACTTTTTTAACTCTCAGAAAAGTGGGAAAAAAGCAAGATTTTTTTTTTGTTTTTGTTTTTTACAGAGATAGCATGTGCTCTTTGATACACCTTCCTCATTGTACTAAAATTATATTCCTTGTGCAATACAGTACACTTGTTAGAGGGTGTTTTAAATTTGTTTTGAACATTTTTCCAGTAAGCAATGAAACAAACCATATGCACCCATAATGGCAAAACTGCCCAGTTGAGAACATTTATCATAAAAAAGTCTACTCAGACTTCCACAGTCCACCATTATTAGTAAATATACACAATTCTACAGTCCACCATTATTAGTAAATATGCACAATTCCACAGTCCACCATTATCAGTAAATATGCACAATTCTACAGTCCACCTTTATCAGTAAATATGCACAATTCTACAGTCCATTATCAGTAAATATGCACAATCTCTGAAGTAAGTCATCTAAATAATTCCACATTAAAGAAATCTGTAACTAATGAAGCGGTTGCTGCTAGCAATCACCTTTATATTTCATGGTTTCATCGAAAAATAAAGTGTCTGTTGCCCCTCAGGAATAAATAGCCTATATTACATTAAAAATGATAAGCTAGTAATAATATTGCAAGAGGAAATGGATGGCAAACTGATAACAGACTCATAGTTAGTATCTTCACCAAGGAGAACATTCTCAGTACTGCAGCATCCACCCCTTGTGGGAGTAGAACCCACAGCCTTCTGCATCAAAAGTAAGTACACAACCTGTTGTGCTATAGTATTAACGAAGCAAAGCAGTAGCACTAAACTTCTATTCCCCTGCAGCTCTCAGCTCCTTGTAAAATCTACTCAATACTCAACTGCATCTCAACTTCGCAGCTCAAGAAAACTGGATAAAGCCAAAATGTATTGGGGGGGGTCAAAAGCCCAAAAAACAGGGACACATTAAACATTGCTTGTATAATCTTGGAAAGTTGCTAGAATAAAATGTTGTGTTGCCACCATACATTTTACTGCCAAGGTCCCTGAGCAAAAAACAGTCAGAGTAACATACCACTACGCCACATCAGCTGCTTTGTAAAAGAGAGGAAGACTGAAACTTAAATGGCTATCATTTAGTGAATTCAGTTCTCACCATAGCTGTCAACCTCTTAGTACAAAACACCTGGACAAACCCAGTAATGAGGGAATACAGCCCTCAAACATTCAGTGAATTCAGTTCTTGCCATAGCTGTCAACCTTAGCACAAAAACCTGGACGAAGCCAATAATGGGGGAATACAGTCCCAAAAATAGGGACAAATTTAAAATATTCATCTTATAAACTTAGAAAATTGCTAGAAAAAAAGTTGTGCTACTATGTATTCTGAAGAACATGAAGTTTGAAATTCAAATGTTGGTCAATTTTACTGCGGACAGAACAAAAACAATTTTCAGCAGAGACGCAGGGATTAATACTGCAGACACGTCTTTGTAAAATGGCAGGGCACCAGAGCAAATCCACACAAACACAGGGAGGAGATGCAGACTCCACACAGAAGTCACCCCAACCAAGATTCAAACCAGAAAACCTATAGCTGTGAGGCAACAATAGTACCACTGCACCATCAAATATGCAAGGAATTAAACATTCAGACCCCTGAAGTCTGAAATTCAAATGCCTGTCAATTTTACTGCGGACAGAACAAAAACAATTTTCAGCAGAGACGCAGGGATTAATACTGCAGACACATCTTTGTAAAATGGCAGGGCACCAGAGCAAATCCACACAAACACAGGGAGGAGATGCAAACTCCACACAGAAGCCACCCCAACCAAGAATCAAACCAGAAAACCTATAGCTGTGAGGCAACAATAGTACCACTGCACCATCAAATATGCAAGGAATTAAACATTCAGAAACCTGAAGTCTGAAATTCAAATGCCTGTCAATTTTACTGCGGACAGAACAAAAACAATTTTCAGCAGAGACGCAGGGATTAATACTGCAGACACATCTTTGTAAAATGGCAGGGCACCAGAGCAAATCCACACAAACACAGGGAGGAGATGCAGACTCCACACAGAAGTCACCCCAACAAAGAATCAAACCAGAAAACCTATAGCTGTGAGGCAACAATAGTACCACTGCACCATCAAATATGCAAGGAATTAAACATTCAGAAACCTGAAGTCTGAAATTCAAATGCCTGTCAATTTTACTGTGGACAGAACAAAAACAATTTTCAGCAGAGACGCAGGGATTAATACTGCAGACACATCTTTGTAAAATGGCAGGGCACCAGAGCAAATCCACACAAACACAGGGAGGAGATGCAGACTCCACACAGAAGCCACCCCAACCAAGAATCAAACCAGAAAACCTATAGCTGTGAGGCAACAATAGTACCACTGCACCATCAAATATGCAAGGAATTAAACATTCAGAAACCTGAAGTCTGAAATTCAAATGCCTGTCAATTTTACTGTGGACAGAACAAAACAATTTTCAGCAGAGACGAGGGATTAATACTGCAGACACGTCTTTGTAAAATGGCAGGGCACCAGAGCAAATCCACACAAACACAGGTAGGAGATGCAGACTCCACACAGAAGTCACCCCAACCAAGAATCAAATCAGAAAACCTATAGCTGTGAGGCAACAATAGTACCACTGCACCATCAAATATGCAAGGAATTAAACATTCAGAAACCTGAAGTCTGAAATTCAAATGCCTGTCAATTTTATTTAACATTTGTTAATCAGGACAGTCTGACTTGGAACAAAAAATCAATTTTCAGCAGAGGCCCAGGAAGAAATAATGCAGACATGTCTTTGTAACATGGGAGGACACAAAAGCAAACCCACACAAACACAGGGAGAAGATACGGACCCCACAAAGAAGGAACCCCAGCCAAGAATCAAACCTGAGAACCTGCAGCTGTGAGGCAACAATGCTACTACTACACCATCAAATATCAAGCATTGCAACATTTACAAACCACAGATATTATGAGGAACAGATTAGATTGAATACGAGGCAAAAATCTGCAATTTTTTTACAAATGGTGGTGGGTAGGGAACTCAAGTCTTTAACACGTGCATACAGGGTACAGGGTTCAAGCTTGAGGTATTCCCTACCACACCACCATAAGCACCTGGGGCATTTTCACACAAACACACCCCCCCAGTATAAGCATTGTATGACTAAAAAGCACCATTCACACACACCAGTATAAGCATTGTATAACTAAAAAGCACCATACACACTCAATATAAACATAAAAAGCACCATACACTTACCTGTCTGTTCTCCATAGTATATCCAGCCCGCGCAAATACTTCAAAGACCCGTGAGATCCCACGCAAAGCTCCTTCCCGACGAGACTGTCCTGACTGCTCTTTCCTGATGATCCTGACTGCTGCTGTTGCAGTCCGGACCCAACACATAATCCCAGCGTGTCTGTGCACTTTAAAAGTGCACAGACATCTCCTTGTGTCCCCCTATGGGGACTGCCTGGAGCATGCGCATAGACCAACAGTAGTCGGGACTACTGCGCATGCGCGAAAGTCCGCGAAATGTAAAAAAAAGCTTTTCTTTTTATTTTTTATTTTGAGGGGGCTGCAGTCCGGCAGTCCGATAGCACGGGCCGCCCCTGGTATTACTGTTCTTTATATCCCTCCTGGTGACAATACAGCTATACTGGAAGATATCCTACACTGGATATCAATAACAATTCCACAAGAAATAAAATACTAGGTGATATGAATGTCAATTGGCTGAACATTAACTTCCCTACATTTAGTGTGAATTTATTTAGTTTCACACAATTAATAGTCCCACACATTACAGCAAGACATCCATTTCCCTATTAGACTGAATCCTAGTATCGGACCATAGCAAATGCACCTCTTCTGGTTCAATGTCCGACCATCTCAGTGATTATCTCCCAATCTATATAGACATCTTACACATGCTCTTAAACAGCATGTTTAAAAACAACATGCAGCCGTTCCAAGTTTAATCCAGAAATGCTCATTACTACTCTTATCATCTCTTAACTGGAACTTCTAAAAATCCTCCCCTTAGAAGATATGTAAATGAATTCAGTGCAACTTTCCTTAATATCCTGAACAGCCTTGCACCTCCTAGAAAGAGGCTAAAACAAATAATGGAATTTGGCTATCCAGAAATACTGGAATGCTAATGCAGTATAGACCAAAGGAAGAAACAAGAGTCTGGGTCTGGTACTGGAAGAAACTTTATCTAATACCAAAACAACCAGCAAATCAGCCACTGAACTCAAAACCTGTCAAAGAATATGTCTAATACCAAAGGCAGGTAAAAAAACATCCACAGTTCGGCGCTTTCATCTGTAATACTAAGACATCTTTATCAGAACTATAATTCGACAAGTTTTGAGTTTGGTGGCTGATTTGCTGGTTGTTTTGCTGTTAATGCAGGATAGAGAAAAAGCATGGAAAGAACAGCAAAAATATAAAACCACAATAAATCGGGAAAATTTCAGAATGCTTCACAATCATACTAAAAATACATTAATGAAGACAAACTATACTATAACAATTTTTATAATAATAGTAGACAACATTCTGGACAGCCAATAATGAAATATTGTATCCCAGCCATAAATTCAACCCCTCTCCCTATAGCTCATCACTTGAGACCACAATACAATTCAACTCATTTCATAAGTAACATAGCATCTTTAACCATGGATTCCCCAAGATTTAATACTAACCCTGTCCAGCAGCCATCACCATGTCCACTTTTACCTTCAAACCTGTGCCCACATCTTATATAAAAACTACTCAAAACAAACCAGCTATGCTTTAATTCATCTGACTTCCAGTTGAGTACCTAAAAACAGCAGCTGATAGCATTGCCTACCCTGTCTCAAGCCTTATAAACAGGTCAGTCCAGGAATCCCATCTTCCCTTTCTTTCGAAAAAGTCACACATTATCCAACTGCACAAAGGAGGAAATTCAACAGATATTACTAACTTGAGACTCATAGCAATCAGACCCCCTTCTCCAAAATTCTTGAATAATTTATTCAAAAACAATTGCTGAACCATCTCCTACAGAAAAATCACATTTTGTCCACACATATAGCAATACCATCAATAAAGCCATTGATAATGGCAAACTAGTCTCCTCTTCCTTATTTCAAGATTTGCTTAAAGCCTTCTACACAGTTTGTCACAGCAAACTGCCATTTTAAATGGCCTCATTAGGGTACTCTCAGTCCACCCTTTTATTGTTCAAAAGCTACCTATCCAATAGGTATTAGTCAGTAAAATGGCACATCACCTTCTCTTTATACTTCCCAGTCACCATTGATGTACCACAAGGGTCCAATTCTTGGTCCCCTCCTCTAACATTCTCACCAAAACCCTCCACACATCAGGCCTCCCTAATACCGCCAAAAAATACTCAGGAAACTAACAGCAACTGAAGCATGGCTTTGTAAATCACAACTCATGCTCAACTGCCAAACAAACTACAACCCCCCCAAATCCCTCTGCCATGAAAAAAATAAATACAATCCTCTTTCTTGACAATAGTCATTAAAGTCACTTCCATATCTCTCAATTGCCCAGATTTTGCCTCATATTTTTGGTCTGCTCCTCATAAAATTTGTGGTCTTCTGACAAATCACTGAGAATTGAAGTTACTAAATGATGTGTATTTGAGTTTTACACTCAGTACCCTTCAGAATATGGAAGCTAGCATAAATCCTGTTGTTGCAACAACTTTCTAATTTTCTAAGAGCAATATTTAAAATATGCCACTATTTTTGTGCTTTTTACCGCCATTATTTTAGGAGTTGTCCAGATTTCTTGTACCAAGAGGTTGAGAGGTATGATCACTTCTCATAGCAAATTTGGGATCATAGTGGTTGATCATCTTAAATTTGACATATATATACAAAACTGCACAAGAAAAACTTATTAAAAACTAGGGATTGTTTATAGAGCCAAAACATTTCTTACCAACACAACTAAAGCTATAGTTGCCATTAATCTCCTCCCCACACATCTTTATGATGTTCCCATCCTTACTAACCTTCTCAAGCATCACAAAAATCAAAACCTGAAAAATATAACAAAGCTGCTAAATTTGCAGCAAATATTTATTTTGGAATCCACTACTGTATAGCACTAAAAAGCCAAAATTGGTTAGAACTACCCCATTATACCCCAATATATAAACTATTATATATACAGTTTTTTATATTATTTTTAAAAACTAAAAGTATTGCTCTTTAAATGGTTTGTAATACTTTGGAGCTTATCTAACAAGGCTTCAACTAAAAATCGGCTGCTACTCAGTTGAACTTTCCTGGTAATCAAATGCCAATAAATAAAAAATATTGTGGTAATTGCTGAACTGATGAAACATCAGTGTCTTGTCTTGACATGTTAAGGTCAACAAATAAATGTTGACATGCTTCTGTGAATGCTCCAAGGTTATACTTTGTTTTTTAAAACTTGCATGGTACAATTTTGCAGGGAGTCAAGCATCCCCTGCTAAATATTTATTCCAACTCACAGCTTACACAATGTGAGAAGCCAGATGAGCAATTCTCAAAATGACTCCTTTACCAATAGTTAATCAAATTTAGTAACAAGCAAATCTAGGCCTCCTTTTATCTATTTGTTTGTTTGCATGGCTCTTTGTGAATTGGTTACATTGACTAATGTTGATATTCATAGGTAGTTACTGGGCATGAGGTCCATGGGATCATTATGGAGCCTAGACCAAAATTCTCCAATTGCCCTGAAGCACTGTCTGGTTAAGTGTCTTGCTCAAGGCCTCCCAATAGGCAGCTGAAGGTTAAAAATTCAAACTCTGTACCCTTGTAGGATTTTGTCTGACTCCTTTAGTACCTACTACAGTACATTTTCCTCTGGGGAAAAAGGTATCTAAAGGGCATCAAATATGTATCATCCAGACTGTGAGCTAAAGTATTATCAGGTCAGGTGCCTCAAACAATCCCTTGTCTTGTGCGAGTAAATCCAGTCTGAGGGAATGCTTCTGACAAATTGCCCTTGGCCAATTTTAGTGGAAAGAAGAACCACTATTGCCTGGGCCAAAAGAATATCACCACAACAACCATCTTTGTAGAGTCCTTCTGGATCTTGGAACATCTGTTAGCAGTGGAAAGGATGGAAAAGCATACAGGAGCATTCCCATCCATTAAAATGGAAAGCCATTTGTCTTCCTGGTCTGTTTGTAAGAAATCCTGGAGCAAAGTTTCTTTAACTGATTAGAAAGGAGTCTAACAAGATCTATTTGAGGAGTTGTCCACAGCTGAAGCAATTCCTGGAAGACTTCAGGAATAATTTCTTTCTGTGAGGGTCTGTTTGGGTCCTGCTCAGCTACTCTGTTAAAATATTTTGCTCTGACAGAATACATGCAACTTGAGTCAAATCAAGCTGAGTTACCACCTCCTAAGCCTGCAGAGAGGGTAAAATTGGGTATTCCCCCTTGTTTGTTTATATACTGCATCACCGTAGTGTGGGTCTGTGATAACCTGCAAAGGTCATGGGAATCAGATATTCTTTCAAAGCACTGATTTCTGCCAGAATCTCTGACACTGATGTGCATTTGTTTGTCTTGGTGGTTTCACAGACCTTGTACTTTCAACCCTTCTGACAGAGCCCTACAAGTATAGTCTTAAACATCTGTTATAACAGACTGAAAAGAAGGTGCAGGGTTGAATGGGAGACCTGAATTGAGAGAGAACTGGTCTACCCACCACAATAGCTCCCTCCTCACAAACCCCAGCAATGAAATTGGAAAAGAAAAAGGGTGTTGATGATGAAACCAGACTGACCTGATGTACCACTGAATTTTTCTTTTGTGAACTCTGGTCAATCACAGAAATCATGGATCCTTATAAATTACTTGGCAGAAACAACCGATTGCTTGGAAAGCTCAGGATGATTCCTTATACACTTCTACTTTGTCTAGAGGAAAAAGAGGCTCTTCCTAGGGAATTATCCAAGAGAAATTGGAGAAGAAATGTTTTGTGTGTGGAGGGATGAGAATATATATTTTAAATTCACATGATACTTCAAATGAGCAGGAGTTTCATCACACTTGTCAAAGAATCTTGACAGAAGACAGTCTGCAAATAGACAATCATCCAAATATGGAAAATTGTAAATGGACACAAACTCAGGCAGGAACTTGCCGCACCATTAAGCACCCTATTAAACCAAAGCCTGAGTACTGGCTTCATCTCAGCTGAGTGGAGGACAGCCACTGCCATCCCTTTGCACAAAGGTGGAGCGTCCATCGATCTGGAAAATTATAGACCCATCAGCCTAGCTAACCTGATCTGCAAGGCCATGGAACTGATCATCATGGACCTCATTAACAAGGATATTGGCATCCTCCAAACACTTGATCCTGCACAGTTTGGCTTCATTAAGAGGAGGTCATGTCTTAAATTTGACAGACTTCTTCGAGACAGTCACCAAAGCCATGGACGAAGGGAAGATTGTGCACATTGCCTACCTTGACCTGGCCAAAGCCTTTAACACTATCCCCCACTCAAACTCTCTCAACTAGGCATCAATCCATGTTACCAAATGTATTGTAAACTGGCTCACTGATGGAACCCACTTAGTCAAAATAGGGGAACCCACCTCAAGCAGTAGACCCATAGCAAGCGGCATACCCCAGGTTTTGGTTTTGGGGCCTCTTATTTCGGATATACTTTTGAGGTGCAGGCCAAAACCACTGGGCTATGGCTGACCAAGTTTGTAGATGACTGCAAGTTAGGTGCTGTCATCAATTCCCCCTATTGATGTGGACATCCTCCAAAAAGGTCTCACCCAAACAAATGACTGGCACTAGAAACATGGCCTCAAGCTGAATACCAAAAAATGTATAATCATTCCCTTTGTGGAGAGTGATGGCTCCACAGATTAGCACATTAATAACAACATCCTAAGCACACAATCAGTGTGAGGGATTTGGGCACCCAGGCTGATAGCAACCAGATGTTTGAACATGTTGCTTCTGTTGTACGGAAAGCTTTCTACATGGCTCACCTCATAAGTGTTTCGCTTCCAGAGACATGAAGGTCATAACATCCCTGCATTCCTCCCTAATAAGGCCCATTTATTAAGTACAATGCCCCTTTTGGCATGTACCTTGCAAAGCACATGCAGCAGCTGGAGAGACCGCAGAGGTTCCTCACCAGGAGGATCCAAAGCTTCAAACATCTACCATACACAGATAGGCTAAAAGCCCTGTCCCTCTACTCAGTTTCATACAGACTCCTCAGAGGTGACCTCTGTCTGGCATACAAAGCAATTTCGGACCCCGCTTTGATGGGACTGCTGCATAACCGAGCTCCACTCGAGTAACCCACACGTGCGACCTCAACCTGGTCTGTGACATGAATAGGATTTGGAGTGACAGATTTGTGTCAAAGAGACTCCCCCATCTGTGGAATAGACTCCTTCTCCACATCAGAGTACCTCATTATCCCTTTTTAAGTGCAACCTGGATAACTGGATGGGAAACAGAAAATGCATCCTTGGGATTTCACCTGTGTCCCTGCTGGACAGGGGCATTTTGGTGCTGACTTGTCTGAGCATGGGCTAAACTCTTGGCTAGGCTTATAAGGGCCTCAGGGCCACTAGCCTAGTAACTTCCTATGATCCTATGCAATGAAGTCTGCAGTAAGTAATTACTGGAACCAAACACTTAGCAAATAGCCTTTAGAAAATCTATTGCACCAAGGGGAACGCAGAGAATTAATAGTGTCAGACAGCTACAGAAAATTTTAAGAAATATCTGAAATCTTTGCCATTTGGAATGTGAGGACGAGCATCTTTTAAGTCTAACTTTGTCTTAAAATTGAGAACAGGAATGAGAGGTAACAAGGTTTGGAGAGCCAACACTTTGAACTTTGGGACCTTGACTGAGGAGATACAGAAAAATCCTTAAATCCTTTTCAAATTTGATCAGACGGCACTACCTCTATGACCCAGACGATAATATTTCCTTCAAAATTGAGGAGAGAGAGATTTTTCATTTACAGGAGACTCAAAATCCCTTGAAAAGAAGGGAGGGACTCCCTCTGAATGATTTTCAGAACCCATTTGTCTGTAGTCTGGTGCCTCTGAGGAAGGTAAAGACCTAGGCTGAGATGGCCACAGTGAAAAGGGGGCAGAACCTGAAAAGGCAAGTAGTCATTATGACTTTTTCATCTGTCTTTGTTTTTGGGATGCTTTCTCTTTCTGTTTAGAGTCTCTTGGCCACTCTAATTTGTTAGCACCCTGCTGCTTAAACTGTTTATTGAAAAAAGGGTATAGATTTAGAATAAATATTTATTAAACCTAGGAAAGGCGAGTTGGAAAATTTGGGTCACCCCTTGATTCAGTTTCAATCTTTCATCAAATATTTTAACCACTACAGCAGCAGAAGGGCCAAGGAGAACATGCTTGTCAAGGGAAGAATTTAAGATCTCAGTTTTAACATGTTCTGGGAAGTTTTCATAATCAACCCTGTAGCAGCAACTCTGAAGACATAATCAGCAAAATCAGAAAAACACTAAGAAAGATTGTTTGGCTACATCAGAAGCACATGCAATTAAGGCATTCAATGATTTTTTTTCACCTCAGAAGAAGGGATGTTTACAGTTAACTTTCTCATACTCTGAAAATAAACCAATTAAAAAAAAACAGCCTGGCAATTTAAAATTCTAAAAGCTAAGGTAGCAGAAAAATAAAGTTTCTTTCCGTATTTATTAAACATTTTTCCCAGCCTTGTCGGACTTAATAGTGTTAGCATTGATGGTATATCTAACAGTAGATGTTTTAGTTAAGGAAATAAACGCAGGGTTGGCTTTAGGATTAGAAACACAGATTTGTATGGGTCAGAAGTACTCTGTATAACCTAATAAACTTTTTTAGAAGAAGGAAATTGACTGCTAAGCAAACTGCAAGCTGTAAAGAAAATATCCCTTTAAGCTAATAAGAGTTGGGGCAGCTGCAAGCGATCACAATACTTTAATTGGGAAACAGATTTCTTTCTATTCCCTCTGAAACACCTCCCTCATTTTAGCTAATGTCTCAGAAAAGAATTCTCTTGTGGAAGGAAATCTGAAGAAACACTTTCCTCAGAATCTGACACTTCAGCTTGTGGAGAAATCACTTAAGAAAAGTACTCCCCCTTCACCTCCTTTGTCAGAGTTAGAAGGGACTTTTTCTTTTTGAAGTAAGGAAATAAACATAATTTGAAACATTAAAGGCAGAAATAAATAACTTGCCAAATCCCAGCAAGTCTTCGCTGTTCCTTCTCCTCTTTCTATTGCTATGAATTTCTTAAAATGTTTGCTTACTTTTCATGGGATATTCCCTAGATAAATATGAACTCTTGGCAGAAGCACTATTCTAGGAATCTGGCATCCTAGTTCAGCTATGTAGCAGACTCTCACCCACTCCTTCTGCCAAAATTGGCAAGAGAAGTTCCCCTGCCTAGAGAGAGCTACACTACAGCCACAGAGGATCATCTAAATCCTGACCCATCATGGCTTCCTAAGTAGCTAAACCACAAAGGCATCAGTGAATGGTCTGAGGAGCCACATCTGGCCACCATGAACTGGCATTGAAGGAACTGGCCTGATAAAGACCTCCTAGCAGTCATATTCTTCTTCTTGAAGACAGAAGAACTGTGGAGACCACCAATTACTGTATGGTCAAACTGAAAAAGAAGCCTGAAATATGAGTAGCAGAGCCAGGGAGAGTCAGTAAAACTTTTCAGGAAAATAAAGATTTTGTGGTAATAAAATAAATGATATTCTCCAAATGTACACTATCCTGCCTCAGATACACAGATTCTACAACAATATGTTGAACTGTAGAAAAAAAACAGATTTTTGAACATTTTTTCACATAATAAAAGTACCAAAAAGAAAGAAACGCCAGCACCAAGGAGGATCTAAAGAAATGATTTTATTAGAACTGAAACTAGACCGGTTTCAGCGACAAGGCTTTCATCAGTAGTGCAATGAGCCATAGTGATGAGTCATGATCTTATATAATATTAATTAGTGGACTCAGTGACATCATTTCCTGAAATTGTGAAAAAAACAACAAAAGTTAATAAACATGAAAAATATTAGCTATTAATGGAAAAAAAACAAAACATTAGTTCAAAAAATAATAAATTAGAATAAACATATTCATAAGCTTTATGTTGGTTACATCTAGATTTTTTATTAGAAATTAATGAATTCTTGGAACAAGCAGTGGAATCTGGGATTATCTCCGATAAAACGAAAACTCATTTGATGGTTAAGGATCCTGCGAAACAACAACTCTATCTACTTCCTAAAATTCATAAGTCCATTTATCAGCCACCAGGTAGACCAATTGTATCCGGTATTGGGTCACTTACCGAACCCTTATCTGTGTTTCTCACTGAGAAATTGAAACCTTTGTTATCATGTGTTCGGGCAAGAATCAAGGATACGACGGAATTTCTGCAGATTGTTTCCGATTCTCAACTGGACCCGGAATGGCTGATGTGTACCCTTGATGTTTCCTCCCTATACACGAGTATCCCACATTGGGCGGGTCTCAAGGCCTTGGATTATTGGCTAAATAAAACTAATTTATACCCCCCAGGGATGAACACTCTACTGGTATGCATGGTGGAACATATTCTCACGAAAAATGTTTATTATTTCCAACAGGACTGCTATTGGCAACTCTATGGGTGCATCCTTTGCACCCATATATGCTGACCTTTTTATGGGCTACATTGAAGAAATGATTATATATGACCCTATGCACAATATATACTTACCGGAGATTGATATATGGAGGAGATACCTGGATGACTGTTGGCTTGTATGGAAAGGAGGTCAGGAATACCTCCAGGAATTTATTGAGCATTTAAATGGGAATATCTGGGGCATTGAATTTACTGTGGAATAAGATCAGAGAGAAATCAGTTTTTTGGACGTTCACTTAACAAGACAGTCTGATAATACACTAAAAACGTCCGTTCACAGAAAATTCCCACAATACAATACTCTTTTGCATGCTGATAGTTTCCATCCTAAACACATTATTAGAAATATACCTAAATCACAATTTCTGCGGATCAAAAGGATATGTTCCTCAAAGGATGATCTTAATAACCACCAAATGGATCTAACCAAGAGATTTCTATCCAGGGGTTATTCGCCACGAATTATTGACTCAGCAGTTCAATTCAGCCATATCAAATCCAGAGACTCTCTTCTTCAATATAACACTGGATCCGATAACAGTGAATCAGATGTATGTAGATTTGTTACTACTTATGGCAGGAACAGTGGCAACTTAGTCAATATAATCAATAATCATTGGAACATACTTAACTCACATCCCCTTTTGGAAGATTATCTTGGAGAACGATGTTATTTTTCATATAGGAAAGGCAAAACATTAGGCTCATTATTTTCACATTACAAAAGAACAAGAGCTATTGACAATACCCTCACACAAAGGACACAAACTGGAGATAAACTCATAGGCATTTATCCATGTGGACACTGCAGTTTTTGCAGTTATATCTTTAAAACAACCAGTTTCACTAGCAAAAACACTGGACAAGTATTCAACATCCATTTTTTTGGTAATTGCAGTTCGGACTGGATAATATATCTTGCCACATGTACATGTCAAGCATTCTACATTGGCCAAACATCTAGACAGTTTCGTGTTAGGATCTCTGAACATCTCGGGGATATCAGAAATAAGAGATTAACTAATGCATTATACAGACATTCCATCAAACATCCCACTGCTAAATTCTCATTTGCCATCATTGATCGCATCACAGGCAATCGATCCTTCAAAACAGGCTGGCATGACATCTTAAATGGTAAAGAAAAGAGGTGGATTATCAAACTTGGGGGGCTTTTCCCCCCTGGATTAAATGACAAATTATGATTCATGTTATCTCTGATTATTAATACATGGCATAATTTTTGTGCAACTTTATATTATTATGTTTAATCACCTTAGTTTTTGCATTCCAGCTTAATCAGGATGATGTGGTTGGTATATAGTAATATATATTAAGTACCTAGATATATGTCTTGTGTCTATATTTGGGAACATATTTTTTATATACATTGTAATTATTTCTTCAACTTTGGATATACCAGCTCATCATTCTATTTTTATATTTTTTCTCATTTCAGGTACCTAGATGTAACCAACAAAAAGCTTATGAATATGTTTATTCTAATTTATTATTTTTTGAACTAATGTTTTTTTTTCCATTAATAGCTAATATTTTTCATGTTTATTAACTTTTGTTGTTTTTTTCACAATTTCAGGAAATGATGTTACCGAGTCCACCAATTAATATTATATAAGATCATGACTCATCACTATGGCTCATTGCACTACTGATGAAAGCCTTGTCGCTGAAACCGGTCTAGTTTCAGTTCTAATAAAATCATTTCTTTAGATCCTCCTTGGTGCTGGTGTTTCTTTCTTTTTGGATCTACCATGTGCACTTGCCATGCACCAGCCTAACTTGCTAGCTCCTTTTACATTACATAATAAAGTACCCCTGCAAGGTATGAGAGTCTATAAAACAAATTTCCTAGCATAAAAATATATTTACCAAAAAAGAACATTTTTTTCAGGAGAAATATAAAACTGGTTTCACCAACAGGTTACTTATCTGCCCAGTCTTGAAGCATTGTTTGCCAACTGTTAAGTCCCACAAAGTCAGCAGAGGGACTGCACTTCAAAAGCATGAAAGCTCTGAAAGCTTTAGGCACCAAAACTGCCTTTTTTGTGGTTTGAGTCACTTGTAATCAGGGTGCATACAAGTAACTCTAAAGTTTTGAAAGCTGGTTGATAGTCATATCCTGAGCAGAATATAACCAAAACAGCTTAATCTACTACAAAAGCAATCTAATGTTTAACATTTCTCTAGAATCGACACTATGCCAAACCTTTTGTGTTTATTCTGCACTTTGAACGGTTATCCCTTCTATTGACATCTTAGTGGATAAGTAGACCCTATTAATACTGTCAGTGAAATTCAAAGGAAGATTGAAAACTGGACTGGCCTACATGATCTGCAAGCTTTGCCTGTGAAATATACACATACATACATATGTGCTGCAAAACATGGTTGCTGTAAAATCTTATAATTCTAAATTTTACTTTGTGAATTATTTTAATCCCATGCTTATGCCTACTCAAGTTAGAATGTTTTAATTTCACGTGAATTCACAACACAGCATTATTTTGTGTTTGCGTACAGCTTTTCTGCACTATAATTTCATAGTCCCATTAAGTCAATGTAAAGAGAATGTATAGTTTTGTGTAAAGCCACATCCTACCTGCTCTGCTACAGCAAACCTCCGTGTTATATTATATAGTTGACAGAGGGTGGGGAGGTACAGCCCTCCACACAAGTGCCTCCATACCAGTTGTGCAGCCATCCTGCATTAATATTTTTATAGTAATGTTAGCCATGTATACGAACAGGAATTTTTATATATTCAGAGTTTCACAAATGTGTTACATAAAAATCCCTCTAGGCTGCTATAGCCACATGCAATCACTAATGTATAGACTTAGTAAATTGCCATATACAATGTGTTGTGTACACATAGCCCATTTCAGTGAAGATGGTTTGGTCAAGATGAAAGAACATTTCCATGGTTACTGCATCCCTTTTTTCTGAAATTCAGCAAGTTTAGTTCCGTCTCCATTAAAAGGGGAGGGAAGGTGCTTTGCCCTCACAACTAACATTTTTCTTGACATACATGTTGCTTCCAATATATCACTTCAGTTATTTGTTTGACCAAACTGGCCTTCAGTAAAATGGTTGTTGATAACAGTGCCAGGACACTTTAGTGATAATCTTAAGTTTTGGCCATTTGAATTCCCAAAGCTACGTATGACAAGACAGGTGTGATATCCAGAAGGAAGGGGGTTGTAGACCTACCACAGAAAAAAAAACATTTTGTAGACAACCAAAGTAAGCACTTTTCAAAAGTAATTCACAATCAAATTATTGTCACACGTTTCCTTAACAGTAGAAATTAATATCTACTATGCAATAAAAGAAGAAAACTTAAACACGTTAACAGTTTATTTCATAGAATATCTCAAGCTGAGCATTATTTTCATATTAGGATTTAAGTACCTACCTCTCAGAAATATACAAACTTATGTAAAGCAAAAAGCATGAACTATTCACATAATGCATAGCATACTCAAGAAAAAATGCATGTAACTTAATATAACTGAATTACACAAATTAAAAAAGTTAAACTTAAAAACCAAACAGAAAAGAAATGAAGTGAGAAGTCTGGTCTCAGAATGCCCTCGAAGCCAAAGTGACATTACCACAAAGTGCCAAGTTTTTCTATACCCTCTCTCAGTAATTTCTTTATGAAGAAAGTCCAAGTCAGGTAAGACTGTTCCTGTGTACAGAGCAATAGTTGTGTACTTAATGGTAAAATACAATAGCAATTGTGCTTCATACAAGCCAGTCTAGTTCAGCAGAATAAGTAGCAGGAATGATTCTTGTCCTGTAGCATAGAGAAGAACCTCTTGCAACAGCTCGGCAACCCCCTTCTGCTTCCTTCTCTTTTCCAGATCAAGAAATAAACAGATTTTTTTGCATCTTGACAGCATAGCAAGGCAAAGGAAAGTCTGTAATTAAAAGTTATGATTTCATGTAACAGACTGTGTGTGATTTTTAAGTATTATTATTTGTGCATACATATTTGCACTTGCTTTGCAGATGGTTTACTTATTTAATTTATATACTGACACATGCAAATGAACTCTCTGAACTTCCTAATTACATTTTCAGTGTAAGCAGCTGATTAGCTACTTAAGGAATGCCCTCCCATCTCACACCTTCTGATGTCCCCCTGTTTAAAACAGGCATTTGCATTTGACAGTTTTGATTACAGAAGTACCTGCCAAAGTTTCATTTCTAAATTACAACCTAGCAATTTCTCTGGCTCATTTTATTACATAAAGTAAATGAGGATAAACCAATGATCCTTTACAACTATGAAAACAATATTATTTTATAATGTCTTATTGCGGTATCACTAAGGAGCACTTTTCTTGCACATCCCCCCCCCCCCCCCCGGTTAGGGATTGTGAACCAGTAGCATGCTAAGTACAGAAGGTGCAGTAGCAGCTTTATTTACAAACAGTGACAACTTTTAAAGTTATTGTCCTTTACATTTTATTATGACAGGAAACTATGGATATTTTTGACTTGCACAGAAAACAGAACCAGAGTACCACAGCTATATTCTTTAAAAAAGAAATAAATAAAGATGCTAAAATATGAATAGAACATGCATAGTCTTTTGAAGATGCTAGTAGCACAATGCATTGGGACCTTTATCATATGATGTCATGGTGTTTGATACTTTAAAGAGTTTGTGTTAGATGGAGGAGTTAAATGCTAAGGTATAAATTTCCATCTTATATTACACTAGGCTGTTCAGAAAAGATTATACTAATGAAGAAGCTTTGCCTGGTCTTGAAGCATCAGTGTCCCATTTCATCTTTGTATTGCAACATCTGTCCAATTTTTTGCAATATACTGATTGTGTAATAAAGCAAAATAATTATGCAGATGAAGGTATTCATTCATGCATACCTTCATATTTGCCACCGTTCATGCTGAACCTCGACTAGGTTACGCTCCATAACCTCTGTCATGTGGAATTGGGTCTCTTGTTGGCTTGTGCTGTTCATATGCCATCTCATACCATGACATATCGGTATATCTTTATGATACGATCTAATTAGAGAGGTCTTTCTACTGCTCTCTCTCTCTTTTTTTTTTCTTTTGTTTGCAAAAAAGAGGAGTACTTTATGTTGCTATGCAAGAAAATGGATTAAAAACAAAATGCACAAACCCCATATTTATTATTTATAGAGGTCCTTTCTTCTTCTTTGCGCAAAGGAAAAGTCGTTTAATGGACTCATTCCATTACTGTGCAAACATAGGCATATAAAACAGAAAGAATTAACCCCCTGAAAACAGTATCAGATTTGGAAAGAAATTATTAGATTATAAAACATTTCTAATGTACTATTTCAGGGTACTGAGAAACTGTGTTCAAAAACAAAAGCTGTCCGTTTTTAAGGGGACTAAGGGTCACATGGACATGGGCAAAAAAAGTAAAAGTAATAAATAAGCATCTTATTTTATTTTGCAGATTGGTAGACAGGATCAGAAGTACCCATTCTCAGCCACTGTGAGTTACTGCAATAAATGCTAATAAAACAAAGTTGGATAATAGAAAAAAAATTTAGTATAAACAGATGAATACACAAAACATACTTGCGTATTTAATACATTTTTATAGTTAATTAACCTCAGGATCCCTGGGTCATATTTACATGTGGCAAGATAATATCTACTTTGATACAAAGAAAGAAAACTATAATAGTAGCAAATTATATAAGATAGCGAATGGGGGGGGGGGGGGTCTCCCCAGAGTGACAGCAACTCATCAGTGGTTGTTTCTCTGATATGGCTTTAAATTCTATAGCAAGATGACTACTTTTGGAAATTCCACAAGTGACATGATGTACAGAATTTTGTGTTTAACAACATGGTCCTGAAAAAAGGAAACAGAACTATAGAGCTAGAAAGCAGAAACGTCAGCACAAATATCTGAAACTGAAAGCTCAGAGACTGAAAGGCTCAGCTGTGGAAAAAAATAACTTGTCGAGTTAAGGAGTCATCTGAAACAACAAAATGATTATAGATTATTGAAAACAGATACAGATAAAGAAGAGAACAAAGCAGAAAAAGAAGGAGATGCTAATAGCCTACTACACAGGAACCAAAAATAACAAAGAAAATGTATACTTTAGAAATGTATTAATTTATTACATCATTTTATTTTGCTGTCTGAATGCATAGCTCTAGGCCTATTGATTTTATTTTCCATGGGACAACCAAGATGGTGTTAATGATTTTGAGAAATCTGACCAAGACAGCATGGACATTTCCTTAAACTCTTGCTATCAAGAATGAATAAACTCCAGAATTAGGAAAAGTCATAAGCTGAGCTGATGCAATCAAGCAAGCATTGCAGGAAATTATGGATAGTAATAATAGGAAGGCTAGAAGACATGAAATACATAATGATATGCAAGAAATTAAAAAGATTAATTTCCGCATGGATAACTTTTTTTTTTTTTTTTTTTTTTTTAAACACACATCAGATACAGTGCTCATATCCATTCAGTGGACAAAGAAAAACAGATGCCACTAGCAGCAAAGGCCAGAGTGGGAAAATTGTATTTATTTTATTTTACATTTGTTTACTAGGAAAGTCCGACTTAGCAGAGCCCATTTTCAGTGGAGGCCCAGGGGGAAAATCTCCACACACAACAGATTACATAGGAGTAAACAGAATACAACAATAACTTCAAAACAAACACATAAGGTTCCAATCATTTACACAACTAACAATAAAGAGATAGATGTAGATTAATAAACAAGATAAAAACAACAGGCATAGACTGGTAAGTAAAGGTACCTAAATTATGCCAGGACTCAACATGGTGATATTCTTGTTGTACAATTTAAGGTATAGTGAGACAGGAACAAGGATGATGGAGGCAGGTGAGATGGGGTATATACAACTGTGTTAGGTTTTACTTAGAGTGGGTGGAGGATAGGAGGATGCAGGTGGGGGAGAAATTAAAAAGTATGACAGCTACTGCAAACAGTTTTAAAAATTGAAACGGAGATTAGTGCAAGCTGTGCATAGCATAAGAGGCAAGTATAGGAAAGGATATTATATGGTGTTGGGTTACCCAAGGGTATTGCATGAGCCAAGGCCATGTGTCTGTTAAATAAGGTCTATATTATAACAGCAAATGCTTAAAACAGCGAACGCTGTATAAAATCAACCCTAAAATGCTTCATTAAAAAAAAAAACACACACAAAATAAAGGGAGGGCTTTACCTCCCACACACCCAATGTGGGGGGCTGTGCCCCCCCACTTAAATATACCAACTCCGAGATCACACCATAGTGGAGAAAATGGCAAAGTCCCAAAAATGGCCCAGTGATTTTTTTACCCCCTGGGAAAAATCACTGTTCCATGCGTTCAGGATTTCACTGTTTCAAACAAAAAGGTTCGATTAAACAGTGTTCGCATTTTAAGCTTTCGCTGATTTAATAGGGAACTGTTAAATATTGTTTGAATTGTTTTTTAAATTGGACCATATTACTTACTGTTCTAATGGTATGAGGTAATGAATTCCAGATTTTTGCTACATAGCAGTAATATAAGGAGTCACTTGCTGAGTTTGGAGATTTACTAACTTGTATTAGTAGCTCATTGGTTGAACAAAGAGTGCGATTATTGGAATATGGTTGGATTAGGTTATGTAGGGAAGGGATTTTGTCTGAGTGATTGATTAGTTTATGTGCCATAGTTAGTTGATTATGTCAAGAAATGTGAAAAGTCTATTCTAGCCAGGAGAGAATTCTAAGAGGAATATAGTGATGCATCCTGTGTGAGGAATTTGTGACACATTTTACTATTTTATTATAGCATGTTTCTAGCCTATCCAGGTCTGATTTTTTCAGGTTAGTAAGTATGGGAGAAACAGAGGAGTGGTGAGAGAAGGCGGGTTCTTGCAATGGCTACCCTTGAACTATCAGTCAGATTTTTTTTTTCTTTCTGTATAGTGATAATTTGTGATATGTGCAGATCAATCTCATTCTGTCGTCAATTAGGACACCAAGTAGGCTAGTTTGTGTGACCGGCAAAAATTTTGTATTATTGAGTGCAGTGATATGGAAGTTGGTGGGGGGTCTAGAGTGTTAGTGGCTTGAAAAATCATAAGATTGGTTTATTAGGATTGAGTATGAGCTGGCTAGCCACTTTCCAATTTCAGTAAATGATTTTTGCATTATGTCTTGAAGTTGTTGAATGGATGAAGTTGTGCAATATTAGTGCAGAGTCATCCGCATACTAAATTAATGAAGCAAGTGGACTGGCAGTGCTGAGTTCATTGATAAAAATCCTGAAAAGAAGGGAACCAAGGACGGAGCCCTGTGGAACACCGAGGGTTACTAAGAGTAGGCAGGGGACAGGTTGTGACCATCTTACTGCCTGTTGACAACCTGTTAGGTAACTTTGGAACCAGGAGAGAGCAGATAGGCTTAGTTTCAGTTCAGCTAGGACAGTCAGTAATTTGTTGTGTGACAGTGTCAAAGCCCTTGGACATGTACAGCAAGACAGGCGATACTATTTTGAACATAAAATGAACCTAGCATTCCATAAATAATAAATTAGTGTCTATCTGCATAAAGAAAGAAGATGGGGTAGAAATATCCAGAGGGCGCCAATGAGATCATATACTATTCTGAGGAGCCAAACAAAAAAACTGCTCCAACTGTTTTGTACATCTATATGTTAATGCTCCCCTTCCCAAAAAGGTGTTAACTAATGAGAGAAATGGAAATGCTAATAATTTAAAACGCAAGACACTATGTATATGACTAAAGTAATCTGTACAACTCATGGGTTAATATACAATTCTTCCATCAAAACATCTATGTTTTTCAAGACATAGATGAAGGCATGTGAAATGATGATGATTCCTGGGCAAACTTTATTCTTGTAGGTATTACTGAGCTTACTATTTGCAGATCTATGGTTATGCAGATTGCAAATGCATTAAGTATTCTAACAAAAAAAAAAAAAACAAGATGGTAGGATGTGGTTAGACTGTTAGCAAAAATCTGAATGAGTTCAGTTTGAAAGTAAAATTATGGACTGTAAAATGGTTAAGCTATGCTATGATGGATTTTGTGTAACTAGAAAATGAATATCTGTAATTGGGCTTTGATTTGCATGACCTAGAATGTGCCCCAAGTGCAGGGACAAAACTGCATTAGTGTGACTTGTAAGACAGAAAGTTTAAGTATTACACATATGGCCATGGCATTAGTAAATTTAATTATATTAGCAAATGCACACTGCATGAAAAGGCAAGACATTTGCACAGAGGCAGTTTCTGTAGCAAAGAAAGATATTAGGAAGAAAAAAACTTTGCAAAAAAATGAAAGAGCTGAAAAGAAAGAAAGAAAAATTGAAATATTTAAATCATTTCAGTCCGATATAAAAAAACTAGTGGGTGATTAGTAGTAGAAAGAAAGCAGAGACTTGGATCAGAAAGGCCAGATAAGGAAGATGGGGGGGAATTTCAGCTGATGCATTTGAAAAATGTAGTTGCCCTATTAGTAGAAACAATATTATGAACAAGTGAATGGGACAGCTCCACATTTTGACTAATACTCTTTTTCCCCCCATTTGCAGCCCATATCAAGATGGGAGTAAGGCAGACTCCTACTGGGCTATGTAAAGTATGTGTATTACATACAAAGTAATTATTAGTATCCGGTCCTAGGGTCTAATCGCAACTGTTCCTCCAGTTATCTATTCATATTGGAGGGGTCTCATATGATCAGGTTATGTTAAAGCAAGGGCATGAGAAGCACAAGACACCATTACTCACTTTGGAATTAAACATTAGGAATGCACTTGTCAGCATACAATGGTAATTCTTGGGATCTCTGGGATAAAAAAAAAAAAGACATTGCAAATACTTCATATAAAAGTAGTTAGATCATACTCTAGGGTACGTGCATCAAAGCTGGTATTCCATTTGGTCCTTGTCCATCCTTTTGCATCTTCCGATACCTTGAATACTAGAATCCTTATGGAATATCTTCATTATTATTTGGTTTTACTGCTGCCATTCTGAAGTGATTCACCTACTGTCTCTTCAGCTGCAAACAGAGGGAGAGGGAGAGGGATGGGTTTATTTCCTCACTGCTTCTCCAACTGGAAAGCAGGGTTTTATAGACATAATTTCATCTGCCTTGTTCATGCTTTTATTAATCGCTTGCTGAAAACATCAAGCTGTACCTTTTTTTTCTCAGGAGTCATGCCCAATTTTATAGCTCTGGAGAACTTATTGGGTTTGTTTTAACATTGATTGATACAAAATCATATTCAGCTCAAACCAGTAGAAATGAGGCCATGTTAATTCATACCATCATTTGTTCATAAACATCTACCACTTTTTCATACTTAACCTGCAAGGAATCAAAACAGAGTTTGTGTCTTCCGTCCATGATCTGGGATTTTTGTTTGATGACAGACTAAAGGACCAGGTTGTAGCAGCAATCAAAATTTCTTTTTTCCACCTAAAGACTATAACCTGGATCAAGCACCTCATTCCTTTCAAAACTAGCAATGGTGGTACCTACAGTGGTGCAGCAGTTAGCATGGTCACCTCACAGCAAGAGGTTATCCTGTTTGATTCTCTTCTTGGCTGCCTTCTGTGCAATGTCTGCATCTCCTTCCTGCAATTGCGTGTGTTTCCTCTATGTGATACACTTTCCTTCCACATTCAAATTTCCAAAGACATGCATCTGGAGCATTTCTCCCAAAGCCTCCACTGAAAATGGGCTCTTTCCTGGTAAACAAATGTTAAATAAACAAACATTAGTTATTTCATGTTTGGACTACTGTATTACTATATACCCAGGGCATATGGATGCATATCTAACTCAACTGCAATCTATATTGGGTACAGAATTCTTATGCTGCTTGATTTCTAATGAGTACTTCTCATTCCAGTCACAGTATTCCAGATTTGCATTGGCTTCCACCTGCAACAGAAGTACCTTTAATTTTTTTTCCACAATTTTTTATTGCTTTCGACAAAATGTAACACAATGAAAATCAAAAACATAAAATTTGCAATTATTAGAAATGAAAAAGGGCATTTGAAACCCTTTTTCTTTTTATATTTTGAATTTAAATATTTTGTTTGCAAATGACACTATCAGTCAACATTATAATTTTCTGATAACGGTTTCAAATTTACCAAGTCTTCAAAAACTTTCTCTTTCTCATTTGACCTTAAAGGAAAAATTTCAGTTTCTCTATGGCATACTACAATGGCTAAATTGATTGATTATGTTAAATTAGAAAAAAGTTCCAGCACTTAATTTCAAAGAATGTTTTCTTCACTATTGCTAGTAATGTCCATAATACAGAATATTGTTTTGAGTTTAAACAAAAGGGAAAGGAAGCATTAGTTAATTCAATGACCCAGAAACTATTTATCTTTCAGACAACAGTCCAAGTAGAAAAGCTTGAAAATCTTTCAATATGTTCTGTTTTTTACATCTAAAAATATGTCACCAGTCAGATTTTAATTACTTTTTTTATCCCCAACATAAGGAGCTGTTTAAATGTATCAATTTTATTCATCTTGAAAAGTATCATAAATGCTTTATTTGGATACATCCAAGAAAAAAACCCATCCAATAAGTGATGGAATAGTAGAACTTACTGATCTTAAATCAGATCATTACATTCTTTAATAGTATCATAAAATTTACTTTTGGATAAATATTCCAATTATTTTAGTATCCGAGTTTAATATTAATTTGCTTATCTCAGACAAAACAGGTTTCTCTATATTACCCATTATAATTATGAAGAAGTGGAGTATCTTATAAAATTGTCCAATACCATTTCATATGTTAAATCTCTCATACCTGCATATTTAAGATATTATTTAATATAGACAGTTGAAGGATTTATCAAAATTCTTTAAATGACTTAATTTTTACTATCAATGCAGTTAAACCAATAAATAAGAATTTTATCTTTCAAATTTCACATTTTATGATGTAAATTACTTTCACAAATACCTTTAGTATAAACTACACAAAAAATAGAAAATCTATTTACAAAATATTTTTATTGGAAATTTTCTTAATCAAATATTAATGTAATTGGACTTAATTTTTGAGGGGCTTTCCATATTATTTTATTACCCATAACATTTTATTGTTAATATCTAAATATTGAGGAAAAGGCATAAGACTCAAACTTTCACATATAGAAATATGTAATAATTTCCATTGTAACTCATAAGTATTAACCCAGACTATAAAAGCTCAGTAAAGATGAGGATTATGTAGATATTAGAAAAACTAATACCAACCCTATTCTGTGGTCTAATGTGATTTGTCATTTTGGATATCATAATTATTTCAATAATACTTTGCTTAACCTATATATAATATTCCCATTTGGAACTAAAGCTATAGATTGGATAATGCACATAATTTTTGGCAAGAATATAATTATTAAAGCCAGTCCATCTTCAAAAGAAAAGAGCTTTCATTTATCAGAGTTTCTATATCTTTATAAATAAAATTATTTTATTATTATTGTGAATCGGTTCTAAATTATGCTCATTAACTAGAACAGGTTAAATATTTGCATGAAAGATTAAATTCTATTTAAAATTACTTCAGCTCTTTAAAGTATCACTTCTATGCAAACGGTCCCCTTTTCTTCTTGGGCATTTATCTTAGCAAGCATGTGCAGTGTCTGGCTCAATAGATAGTTCAGCTACCTTTGGTAACAGAATATCAGAAGACCACCACATGAGGTACTTGGCCTCATCTTCCCTTCAATATAAACAGTATAATGCAGCATAATGGGGTTTGCTGCACTCCAGAGTATGCCACCCTTTAAATGAGATGTTAAGCTGAAGCCCCATCTGCCTGGACTGGTGGCAGCTTAGGTGGGCACCAAAAATCCCCTGGTACTGATCAAAAAGAAAAGGGTAATTTCCCTCATGTCCCAGCCAAATTTTCTATAGTCAGTATGAATACTACCTTGAGTCTTCCCTTAAAAACAGGCTGCTATCATAGTGAGACCAACAGTCAACAAAAATGTAAATAAATAAATGCTCCTGTTATCCCCAAAAAGCCTCATCTCTTCCTAAACCCCCTGTCATTTCTTTATTTCTTTGGGGTGAGTTTGAAGTCGACTGATTTAAGTAGCCCTTTCTCTATGTAAATATAGATACTTATTCATATATATATATCTCAAGTATAGTAATGTGCAAGTCATGCTTTAAGGGATTAGATGCAATTAGATTTTATGCTACATATTATACTCTCAGCTATGCAAAAGTGTACATTATGCCCAGTGCTCATCTTCATGAAAGTCTAAATTGTAATGCTTTGCATTCAGATCTGCAGATTGCATACACGACATACAGTATAATCACATTCACAATCGGAGTTAGGATGATAGCTTTTGGCCATTCTGAAATATTCAATTAGTGGCTCATCTGTCTATGCATTTTCTCATAATTCATGATTGGTTTGAAGGATGGCGTTTAATCCAAAAGCCAGGGAGACATTTTTGCAGACAAACTCAAGTTTGACAAAGAACATAAGTATCATAAGGACAATGTTAAGTGGTTCTAATACTTATTTCAGTGAGACAATTAGAGAGAAACTTCAAAAGTGAGGAAGAGGAGCTATACAATTCTTATAGCATACTCAGCCTTTTTATATGTGAATCAAAATTATCTTATTGAGGGGGCTAAATGGAAGTTGCTTCTCTTCTGGAAACAAAGGAGCAATGAATCCTTTACAAAAAGGGTTGTGGAGTAAGTGCTTAAAGATTAATAGAATGTTCTTAAAGCAATTTTTCAAAGATAAGGCTTATACAAAGCATGACAGGATATAGACAGGTGATACTAGTGTGCTGGGTTGCCTAGTCTGATGGAGGAAGATGGCTTGTTTCTAGTAGAATCACTGATACTTCAGCAATTAGTGTGTATTAAATGGTAGCCAAGAAATGTTTTTCCTGGAATAGATGGGTTTTCATTAAGTTTCTTAGGCATGTAGGCAGGACCATTTGAAATTTTGTTGATGCTGGTGCAAGGAATCTGGGATAGTTTGTAACAAAAAGGGTATTTTCTGGACAGAAGTTACTTAATTTATCAATGTGATGTAGAAATCTTAAACCAAACAGTACATACAGAATAGGATACCAATAGTTGTTACTGAATACAGATAATATATTATATAAAATAATGCATACCCAAGTGCCACAGGAATGTTTGATAGAGAAAGAGCTCTGTGAAGTCATGGCTAGAAATACAAGCTCGAATCTTCATATGTAGAAGACATTAGGTGGGATGCTAAATAAGCAGGAAGAAAACACATTTAAGCAATTCTTGATATTTCACAAAGCAGTTCTAGTTTCTGCCTAATGTTCTGAATGGGCTACTGACTGTGCATGGTCCTCCAAAGAAGCACGAAGAGTGGGTTCAGCATTTCTGCAAGGTATTTCAGTCATGTGTGATAACAGGCTGGCTTGCAAATGGACTGTATTTGGAAAGGGGTGAAGCAAGTTATTTAGTTAGCCCAGTATTGCTCACACTGTCTCATAGTGGCTATGAAAGGAAAAAGGGGATTATTTTACCTAAAAAAACATCTAAAATTATGTCTGACTGACCCATGTGTGAATATGTGTGCATGTACAGGTTTATGCACATGAATACGCACACATTATATACATAAAATTACATACACATACTTAAACATCTATGCACACATATATTGTTACAAATTGATAGATGTATTTGTATGGGCTTTGCATTTACCCTTAAGCTTGCGGTACAGATCATGGCTGAAAAAGGTCTAAGGATGAACACTTCATTTACCAGATTAACAACTAAATAAAATGATTGGAGAATGACTTGTCTGAATGTATACAGGAAATCAAAGGCCCTATCTCTGTACTCAGCCCCCTACAGGTTACTGAGAGATGATCTATGCCTAGCATACAAGGTATCTTCAAGCTCTAATTAAATTTTTGCACATCTGTAAAACAGCACCAGAAACAATAGATCCAAGGACCTGAATTTTGCCTGTGACAAACAGAATATGCTGGAGACACCAATACATGCCTCAAATGAACCTTGTGCTGTGGAATAAGCTTCCCATATAAGTGAAGCAGAGTTCATTCCTGACTATTCAAAACAAATCTTGATCATTGGATGGAAAATTTCAAATTCATCCATGGTCTGAACCCCATGTCTCTGACGGACAGAGGTCAAAAGTAAATTAATCCCAAACTAACATACCCTCACACAGACATAGCTACCTACCGCTTTATTAACATACCCTACCTTATAGATATCTAAGGAACTCTGGGACAAAACTGGTTGGGTCACATGTCTAGGCTTGTAAAGACTCCAGTTGTCACTAGGTTAGTATAAACCTATGAACAAACATTGCATACAAATGCTCTTCCTTTCACAGAGTTAACCCCTTTTTAGTGCCATCATATTCAACATAAGAAATGATGTGCGCAAATTATGAAATCTCTACATTTGGATATTATGCTACAGGAAACTATAATGAACAAAATTAGTTCTTTCCTAATACAGACCAGGGGAATATGACTCTTATTCAAGTGGATTTAATACTTTTTGATGATATAATTAACCAGCGCATCAAACATTTATACTGGTGAAACAAATATGCTGGCATTCTAAAGACTAAATGACAAATTAAAAATATAAAAGTCAGTAAATATTTTACCAATTTCAAAATCAGTCCTTACTTGGTAAACAAATCCCACAAACAAAATACTGAAAATGGTTGCTAAACGACCAAATCACACTATGAAACAATACTAGCATCTAAAACTAAGAGCAACAGCAATGTAAGATTTGATTACAAAAGAAAAACTAAACATGCACTGGCATCTCAATAAATAATGCATTAATATCTTATTTTTAATCAAGTATGGATACCATGGGCAGACAGTCTATGCAAGCTCAATCATCATTAGCATCGGTTTTTTTTTTGTCAATTAAGGCTAAATCTGTTCCAAAACTACTATTGAAAATGACTTCAACAACAAAAATGAAGTTAAGTTCTCTAGCTCTATTGAATCATACAGTATTTAAAAGCAATATCTTATATAATGTAAGAATTCATCTACTAAAACACTTATTCTTTACTAATAATTTAAGTATAACTAGATGCGTTATGGAAGTCTGATATCAACAGCAGACTATATATAGGCAAAGGTGTTACTACATTCAGAAGCTGTTAAAATAACTTCAGACTTACTTGTATGCTCCTCAAAAGTATCATGTGGATAAAAACTGAGATTATAAAAGGATATTGTTGACTTTATACAAACTCAAATCAATAGGCTTTTTATGAGATACTTTTTTTCTTTTTAATCATGTGGTATTGCTGGAAGAGCCGTCAATACTGGGTGAGGATCTGACAACACACGGTGCAAAAGACATTTGACACAGCATGCAGTAACAGTCAACTAAAACCTGGCATCAACACTTTTATAGTTCACTGAGTAAATAATTAGTTGAAGGCGATAATGCAAAAGCTAACAATATCCAAGCCTATAGAGGTGTCCAATAGAATTCTTCAAGGCTGGTTGTTGGTGCCAGCCCTACCTGGCTTCTCGTTTTATCTGCAGTCATAGGTACAAAACTATGATTGGTGAAATGATCGGACAGTTGCAAATTGGGGGTCATAATTACCACCCTAAGGATACAAAAACCCTTCAGTGCAATAACAGTTTCATTTTCAGTTTAACTGAATATAATGCTGGCAAATTATGTGGAAAAAAGGCTACATATACATTGATTATGAAATTACTGATCAGGTCCTAAAAATAGTCAATGAAATAGAAAAGAATATTCAGGAATTATTGAAGACAACAAAGGAAGCTTTGGCAATTGTGCGTCCGCTGCAGTCTGAAACAGTTACATTATAGTACATCTTGCACTAAAAAAAAAAAAAAACTAAGACTATTAATAGAAGCTCACTGCATGCTACCCCTCCCTCAAATATCTCAATGATCAAGGCTGCGATAGAATACTGGTTTCTGCAGCATAAAAATAAGCCACCTGATGCAGCACAAGGAATTTCAGATTCATTATCAAAACTGCATCACAATGAATTTCAAAGATTATAAAAATAAAAACTGAAAACATTAACTTCGGGAATGAACTATACAAACGGTCTTCCCTATAACCTACAGACTTCTTGGAATACATCTAACATATAGAGCCATCTTTGACTCATTTCTATTCAGAAATGTAGATCCAGAAAATAGCAGTGAACCCATCACACAATCCAGTAACCTGCTGCTTATAATTAACATACAGCGGATATAAAAAGCTTACATACCCCTGTTAAAATACCAGGTTTTTGTGATATAAATAAAAAATGAGACCACAATAAATAATTTCAAAACTTTTCCCACCTTTAATGTGACCTATAACCTGTACAATTAAATTGAAAAACAAATCTGTTAGGGGAAAAAATAAAAAATGTACAATAAGCTGGTTGCATAAGTGTGCACACCCTTAAACTAATACTTTCTTAAAGCACCTTTTGATTTAATTACATCATTCAGTCTTCTTGGGTAGGAGTGTATCACAATGGCACATCTTGACTTGGCAATATTTTCCCATCCTTCCTTGCAAAAGCACTCCAAATCTGTCAGATTATGAGGGCATCTCTTGTGCACATCCCTCTTCAGGTCACCCCACAGATTTTCTGTTGGATTTAGGTCTGCGCTCTGGCTGGGCCATTCCAAAACTTTAATTTTCTTCTGATAAAGCCATTCTTTTGTTGATTTGGATGTATACTTGGGGTCATTGTCGTGTTGAAAGGTGAAATTCCTCTTCAGCTTTTGAGTAGACGCCTGAAGGTTTTGGGCCAAAGGTGAGTGGTATTTGGAACTGTTCATAATTCTCTCCACCTTGACTAAAGCCCCATTTCCAGCTGAAGAAAAGCAACTGCAAAGCATGATACTGCCACGCTTCACTGTGGGGATGGTGTACTTTTGGTGAAGAGAATTTTTTTTTGTGCCAAACATACCTTTTGGAATTGTTGCCAAAAAGTTCAACCTTGGTCTCATCAGACCATAACACATTTTCCCACATGCTTTTGGGAGACTTGATGTATTGTTTTGCAAATTTTAGCCAGGCCTGGATGTTTTTCTGTGTAAGAAAAGGCTTTCGTCTTGCAACCCTACTCCATAGTCCAGACATATGGAGAATACAGGAAATAGTTGTCACATGTAATACACAACCAGTACTTGCCAGAAATTCCTGCAGCTCCTTCAGTGTTGCTGTAGGTCACTTGCCAGCCTCCCTGGCCAGTTTTCATCTTGTCTTTTCATCAGTTTTGGAGGGACGTCCAGTTTTTTCCAACGTCACTTTTGTCCCATATTTTCTCCACTTTTTGATGACTGTCTTCACTGTGTTCCATGGTATAGCCAATGCTGTGGAAATTTTTTTGTACCCTTCTCCTGACTGATATCGTTCAACAATGAGATCCCTTTGATGCTTTGCAAGCTCTCTGAAACACGGCTTTTGCTGTAGCAGGCAACTGAGTAAATGTCAGGAAAATCCTACTAGGACAGCTGAACTTTACTTGGGGTTAATCAGAGACTCTTTGATGGCAGGTGTGTACCCAAGAAGACTGAATGTTGTAATTAAATCAAAAGGTGCATCACAAAGTATTAGTTTAAGGGTGTGCACACTTATGCAACCAGCTTAATAGTATGTTTTTTTTATTTTTCCCCTAACAGATTTGTTTGTTTTTCAATTGAATTGTAGAGGTTATAGGTCACGTTAAATTGGGAAAAGTTTTGAAATTATTTATTGTGGTCTCATTTTTTATATCCCAAAAACCTGGTATTTTAAAAGGGGTGTGTAAACTTTTTATATCCACTGTAGTTGGCCAAAACATGAATGGTTCATTCTCCACTACCTTCCAAACTTTATAAATAAATAGTTGCTCACAATAAACTTAGGCAACTCAATAGCAACAGTCAAAAAAGCAGTACTAAGTACATGGGCAACAGGAAATTCCCACAAAGTATAAAATAGTTGTCACACTTCTTTAACTCACTCAGGCCTGTTAGCACATTTTTTGTAAAGTTCCAGTTAACACCCATAGCTCCTTATGATGTCCAGATCATTTTTGGGTCTGGCTTCTTTACCTTAGTGACTTAACCAAATAATAGGCAGCATTAGAAAGGGCAAGGATTTATTAATAAAACAAAATTGTTACTAACACTAGATTATGAAGTGTGGACATAAATTAACATACCGAGGAACTGATGATGAGAAGACAGATTTATCTAACTGGAAGATGAGAGCTATGAAATTCAAGGACAGCTATATTAATTCTTCCACCTTAGCCAATGGGCAAAATGTACATTGTTACTTGTTTTCGAGAATGAATATGGTTCAACAGGGATTTAATGTACAGGTAATGCCCAGTAAAATGAAAGAAAAACAAATTAACTGCTTGAAGGCAGCATATTAAGTTCTCGTAAAGAAGAAACTAGAAATAATAAAGCTAATTTAAAAAAAAGTCTCAACTAACAACATTCACTGCAATAGCAATTAAAATGACTTCCCACTTTACTTAAACCATGCCAAGAGTGATTTAAAAAATAGAGGTGAAAAAAAATCAATTAAGTAAAAGAGAAAAAGTGTGAATAGAGAGAGAGAGCAAACGAGCATGCATACCTCAACAGTTTGGATCTGAAGAAGCTATTCATCAACGCACATTATCTGAACAAGAAGAAGTCTGAAACTATTCTACCTTTAATGACCAATTGTAATCATCACCAATTTGCAGGAAAATAAAGGAGACAAATCAGGAAAAATGTGAAGGGCTGTAATGCTTTGCACTGATCTTTTTTCTTAATTCATTCTATCACAGTGACAGACTAGGTCTATTCAGTCAAGAATGTGTCTGTAAACGCAGAGTGTGTGTGTGTGTGTCAAAAATGTATGTAACCTATATTTGGGATGCAAAATACTTCTTCCAATAACAATTATATATACCACAACTTTGAAACATTAGACGGAAGAATTATTTTACATGAAAAAACTATAAAAAATTATCTACTAATAAAAACGCAATTATAAAACAATTTAACAGCCATCTCATTGTCTAAATGCAATAATGATCTCCAGGGTGGGTGTTGTAGAAATAACACCCTTCAGGTGGTGTTCAAGCTTTGCTCCAGCAGCAGAAGGCCTCAAACTCCCCTGGGAGGGCATGATTTCTCTAATGACACCCACCCTGTCAGGCATTCATACTTTCTTGGAGACCTTTAAATGATTTGCAAAGTAGAGTAGACATAGTGAAGGGTGGCTTCAGCTAATTTAGCTGACCGATATTCTGTATATGTATATCCCTTCAGGAAATGTTAAGTATTAAAAGGAATACCTTATACAAAGCACAAGAAATATACATATATTGTTTAGGCCATGGTTTGCATGCTCACAGTAGGAAGTGGCACAGATATAGATAACTATTTATGTATGTATGCATGCATTTATTTCTTTAGATAGCTACTTAGTTTTGATGTATTTAATTTTGCAAAACAGGCAGGCAGCCAAATCCAAGGATCCTTTTTAGCTGTAACCTGAGCCAAGAAGGCTTAAACAGGTGGATAATATTTACAGCATTTTCAGTACAAATGCATGTTCATTGATAAGTACAACAAACTATTAACATCTAAGTGGGCAGGTATGAAGTAATATTAAGACAGTTCAGATAGAATTCCATAATGTTAAACTACATGCAATATATTGCTGTATACCTAAAATTATAGGCAAAACTGTTATACACCTCATCACAAAAGTTTTCTCATCCAGAAAAAAAAAAAAAAAAAAAAAAAAAAGAGGTCATTGTTCCCCTCTACTCATCACTCAGACCCATTATAGAGTACAATGCCCCTTTTGGTATGTACCTCACAAGACATCTACAACAACTGGAAAGGCCACAGAAATATCTCACAAAGAGGATTGTACTGGCCTCAATCAGATGCCCTACGCAGACAGTCTCAAAAAACTCCAGCTTTACTCAGTCACATATCGCCTACTCAGAGGCGATCTCTGCCTAACATACAAAGCTATGTCAAACCCAGAGCTGTTGGACATGCTCCACTTAAAGAAATCCCAATCCCTCCGAGCTACACACTCTAGGGACCTAAACCTTGTCACCACAATTAACAGAAAGTGCTGGAGGGATAGAGTCCTGTCCCAGAGACTTCCCATACTCTGGAACAGACTACCTATGTCAAACAGAGCTCCTCATTAGTACTCAAGAAAAATCTTGATTGGATGGGAAATAGGAAATTCACCCTGGGGATCACTTCTGTGGCTCTGCTCGACAGGGGCACAGGAAAATAATTTTCTTGGGTGACCAATGCCAGGGTACCTTTTTGGCTAGGCTTGTATAGGCCCTAGGGCCAATAGCCTAGTACCTACCTATGAACAGCTTAGAGGGTTTTACTACAGGAGTACAATGTTGAAAATGCTATATAATGGTCAATTAAAAATTATCTGGCCAGGTACATTTGTACTTCTTTTCTAGAGATTTGTGAAATTGTTCCAAGAAATCTTTGCAGTCCTTGAGCCTCTTAACATGTTGGGGAAGTGCTTTTCAAGCTGCTGGCTTAATCATGATAAAGGACTTTTCAACATGGGCCCCGCCTGATTATAGACTGGTCTGACCAAAAGCTGCGACTTCTTCACTGGTTGAATGGGGGGGTAAGCTACTGGATGGTGGTTATTTACAGCAAGTGATTAGAGACTATGCAAAAGTAGCATAAACATGATCTATGCAAAAAATGTTAAAAGTATGCCACTTATGAAGGAAAATGGAAGGTATTTGTTGCATCTCACAAAGTGAATCACTTTTGCCATACACATTACACATCAGAATAGTGAAGAATTTTGTTACTTGAGAAGTAAAGTTTTAGCATTACAGTCAGAGTGTGAGGGTTAAGGGGAGTTTCAGGAATGAGTTTTAGGCTTCAGGTTAAACTTTTAGAATGAGTTTTAGGTGTAGGGCTAGAGTTTTAAAATATAATTAGGGTTAGGTTTGAGGTACTGCATTTAACTGATGTTGGATACTCACACCAATCATGGATAATTCACATGCACATTCAGTAAAATAACATAAGCGCATTACTGTTGATAAGTTTAAGTAATCAAAGTCAAGTTGTGATTTGGGTGGATGTTTGGGTGTGGGAAGGGAAGTAATTTATAAGGTAATCTGTACTAAGTAGGGGGAATGAGTGAGACAAATTATTTTGATATTGTCTGGTGTCATTAGATACATTTGATTTGGGTTCATTTGAAAAGACCTGCAACTCGAGTGGTTCAACAACAGGAACGTGTTCAGATGAAGTTCGTTTTTTGGATTAGCATGCTCTGCCCTGGTTTCAATTTTAATTAAGTGTCAAAGCTAAGTGCAAAGTTTTAGTTATACCTGCCAAGAGTTTATGCAATAATTATGTTTTTTTTTTAAATGAGTACATGTAGATCGCATTTTAAGTTATTAAGGATTATATTAGATTACCGTATAGGATGCAGATGGAGTTTCAATTCTATATATTCAGTTGTATGGCTAGAAACTATTAAGAGGTGCATGCCAAGATAGCCACCTCTGTAGCAGTTCTTACTGCAGCAACGTTCACTTTCTTTAAGCTTCCTGTTGACCTGTTGTCATACAGAACAATGCAATGAGGGACTGTGTCAGGACAAGATGCTCATTGTCTCTTATTTTTTTAAACTATGCATATTACTTCAACTAGAAAGCTATGAGCAAAAATAGCCTTATTCTAGTGACACCTAAGTGGCAAAGAGAAGCAAGGAACATTAGAAAACTATAAGAGCAGAAGTTTGAAGAAACTGCATGCAAATGGTGTTCACACTTGTTGTAGGAATTATCCAGAGAAAGGGAGCTAGCAGTCCAATGTCTGTTTAGCTATATAGTTAAAAAGGGATAAATACATGAACAATTTAAATCACTAGAATGCCAAGAGGAGAGTACACCATTTGAAGGGTGCCTCTATGCAAGCAGCCCTCACCTACAATTAGGCTGGATGGCTGCGACTTCAGAACAGTTACTATACATTCTACTTGGCTACAGCAAGACAAAAACTAAATTAACAAGATACAAAGTTAGAGACACTGAGGGCCAATGATTAAGCACTCACTTAGCATGCAAAAAGATGGAGTCCTTTAAGCACATTGAAGTCCAGGCTGTAATCCAGGGTGTCTATATGCTGAAAATGCACTATAATTATGAATAAACATCATCTGGGAGTCCAGAGGCAGCAAGACCTTTGCTCTATTGTGCTATAGAGCCTCCATACTATGGCTCTGTGGCTACAGGGAGTTTTCACACTAAAAATGCACTTCAGCACTTTTGACTAAAAGACTCAGCCCTCTAGGGCTACAGAGAAGAGTTTTGTCCTTTTGTGGTGCAGGTGAAAATTAGTTGCAAAAGTAGGAAAAATAACTTTTGCTACCACCAACGCATGGTGATAATAATTTGGGGCCTCTGCCTCAATTGCCAAAGGTTATATCAGAAGGATATTAGTGAAGTTGTAGCTAAAAGAAAATAGTAGACATTTATAAGAGAACATGTGTGATGCCAGTAAAGAGGGTTATATGCAAGAGAAATTTTAAGCTGTTAATGTCACTAAAGACCAATTGTTAAGTCTTAGAGTACAATATATTAGATTAAATCTACATTCTGGTATAGAGGATTGACTGGTGAAAAATTATAATTATTGGGTGTACTGTATATGGTGTCTGACAGTAATTTGAGTAGCTATAAGAGAAGAAAAAAAAGGTCGAATGGAGAATCACATGACTACAGTTTAAGGATGGATGTAGTCTTAAGGACATGAGACACAATAACAGTGAGTTGAGCGGAGCTGTCTGGTTATATTAGCTAATAATTTGAGGACAGCAACTTTTTGGCATAAATGTAATTATATTGTCGGTGGGAAACAAAGCTAAGTGAAGTGCAGTAGAAGAGAGGAGAGAGTGTTTTATTTTTAAGTTACTTAATGTAAATTTGTTGAATGGAATACTGATTCCCATGGATAATTTCTTACCTGCCTAAGGTAAAAAAAAAAAAAAAGGAGAAACAGCAATAAAAACATGCAAATAAAAATTTAATAAAATTATACAACTTATATAATGCACTTACATCTGTCAAGTATACATTCATGTGTGTGTTATAGATATATGTATATCTCATGTACATACGAGAGAGAAAGAGAAGGATCTCACCCCAGCTATACTTTCCCTTCTCGCCATAACATCCAGAAATCCTTTCCCTACTACCCTCCTTTTCTGATATCTAGATCTCAGTGCAAAATAGTGTGTCATACTAGTTTTCTTTGTTTTGTAGAAAATTCATTGTGTGTTAAAAAAATGGCACTACTATAGTAACTCCTGTAAAGAACATTATGTTCATTATGCAGTTTAAATGCCTTCTCTAGTCTATGTACTCTTACTATAAGAAACGCAACAAAAATCAAAGGTACTAGAAACCAGGAAATTTGAAATGCTTTAAATTTAAACCAAATAAAAGTACACACAAAAACTTACCACTTTCACCCCGGCAATCTCCAGGGCTTCTTCAGAGTTATCCAAGACATCATCATATAACCTTTTAAATACCTACAACCATTAGCAGCAGACTATCAGGAGACAAGTCTAATTAACACAAAATTCCTTGTTTTAAAATGCCACTAAAAACACATTTACATTTGTTTAAAACAGTGTAACAACTTATAGTATTTAAAACTGTTTAAAATGCCCTACTAAAAATTGTATTTCATTTAAATTATTTGGGGGTCACAATTTTAATAAACCTATAAGTGGACAGTGATCATTTATGCCTAGCTTTTCCATAGAATTCAATCTCAACTGCTAGAGCATTTCCCTGTATTCCAACAGGTTCTCACAATCACCACCATTGTTGTTATATTCTAATCCATCAAAAATGAAAAATAAAAACTTTTTAAAATCCAAACATATATCAGCATGCCTAGAAAGGGCGTTTTTCTCCTCATTTTTTTATATCTTTAACATGTTCAGCTATTCTAGCCTTTAATCTTCCAGTGGTTTTATCTACATAGTATGCATGACAAGTCATACAGGTGGCTAAATATACTATCATGTTTGTATTACAATTACAATGCCCAGGGCATGAAATTCTGTGTTCATAATTTGCCATACAAGATCCATCACTGATGAATTTGCAAAATTTGCAACAACCATATTTTTGCAAGTGTTAGACTACTCTCCCACTTGCACCCTGTTTATTCCATTGAAATAAACTTAAGGTTGTTACCCTTATCTTATACAAATTGCAGGGTTTGACCCAAACATTCCATAATTTTTGGGGTAAATACCAAGCACCAATATCAAAACGGATGTAATAATAGTTGTTTCAGAATTGTAATAAACACCCATTGCTCCATTCTTTCTAACATCTACCTCAGGAACAACATGATCCCTAGTGGGGTGGGTACCCAACTCACAGAATAGGTGCAAATTTCATCTGCCTATTCAGCTCTACTTCCTTTCTAATTGTATTCAGTAACCTAACTGGGTAGCCCCTATCTTTAAACATTTCCACCAAATTAGGAACTTCCACTAAAAAAGTGTGACCATCACTAATCAGTCACACCTTTTGTCCCTTAACCACACTTTTTCTGGTAAAAGGGGTGGCAACTGTCAAAATGCAAATGCTAATTGGAGTACGTTTTCTTACGAAAAATTTTAGATTCTAGATCATCACTTTGCAAGTCCTTATATAAATATATATCCAAATACTCAATAGAGTGGATACCTATTTTAAAAGTACATTTTTAAAAATTGAAGCTGTCTTACTGTGTTTTATAAATGTTGCACAGCTTTCTTTTATGAAATTATTGCAGAAAACCTAAAACTACTCTAACTAGTGGTACCCTGGCTCATTGGACTACAAGCATTAAATAGCCAAAGTGTTCAATTTGTTTTTGTTTATTTTCAGGATAAATTTGCATACTTCCCATTGCAGTCTGATAAAGGGAAGTTGGCAAATATTTTGTCAATGTACTTTTCTGTTTTGAAATGGCTACTCTGGTCGCATCATATATTTTTCTGTAATGGTACATTTCTGCTGTCACGGAAATATAATCTAGCTTAACTGGTTATGCAGGGTCAATAGTAAGCCTCATTACAATGTAGGCTACTTCCCAATTAAGCCTCTCTTTAGTTCTAGTTTTAATCTAAAACTTAAAGCTAGTGAGTAAAACTACTTCCATGCAATTTTATTTTGCATAATACATCACTGTTCTGACTAGTGCTATAAACTTTCTTTTAAGAAACTATTGCAGGAAGTTTTAGAATGTGACTGTGCATAATCTTGTTGAATCAGCTCTAGTAGATGAAGTTTTGCTTTGTGTTACCCTGGTTGTAGTATTTTTCAAGGCATTACACTGAAAGCAGTGACATAATAAAATAATGCTTTGGTACTGGAGTTCCTGCTGTAATTATTAAACACATTTGCTAACATGGGCTATTTACAGTAGCAATTAAGCCTGGATGCTATAATCTTTATTATTGGTCTTTTCAAAAGTTTTTCCATTTTATGAAAGTAACTATTAATTCTTTAAGAAACATAGACTTCCTTTAAGCAATAACAGTTTCACAGTATGATAAAACAGTTTGCTGTTTACCTCATTGCATCTCTTATAGGAGGAGGAGTTATGCTCAGGTTTTGAAAGGGTAAATTGGAGAGTACATCAAAGGTGATATTTGTTCATGAAGGAAATTTCAGTAGACAGAGGCTCTCAAAATATGATTGCCTAATACTGTAGAGTAAACCGAGGGAAGGACATTTTATTTTCATTTTACATTTTTAACAGTATAGTACTTATCATGCTTGCCATTTGCAAATACAGCTCAGTTGAATAAATTCACAAAAATACTATACAAGTAAGCCTTGCAGAAATACAAAATATTTGTACTCTTAGAAGAGTTTTCGTTTACAATTGAGAATAAAATATTTCAGTTAAGTTGTCACAACATAAAAATCAAAGAGGCTATAAACAAAGGAGATTTGAGTTAAAGAGGAGAACGTTGAGAGAGAGAGAGAGAGAGAGAAATGTAGCTGACAGAAAAGAAAACTATATTCACCTTTGTTAAGGAGATACTTCTGAGTTGTGTTCTAAAGGTGGGGATGGAGGAGTATTCACTTTGTAGAAAATGCCAGAGTTTTTTGGGGAAATACAGAATGAATTGTCTGTATACTGTAGTCTGGTTTGGGGAGCTGAGAAGGTTGGCCTTGCTTTGGATTTTTCCAGATGATGCAGGGGTTGATTCTGAATGGAGTTTAGCTTCAAGAACTAAAAAAAGGTCAAACTCTAAGTCTGAATAGGAAATAGCTTTTTAGTAGGCTTGTTCTCCGTTTGACTGGTAGCCATTTGGCTCTGGCAAAGGTAATTAAGTGATGCACCTGAAGAGGAGCTTTTCAGATTAACTGATTTTGTTTTCGGTGGATTGCAGAACAGAGGTTTTTCTTTGAAGCTGTGGATATTACTCAAAGACCGTGTTCAAGTTGTGCTAATGTGCTCCTTTGCCTATTGCAGTTCTGACTGGATTACTTAGAAAAGGAAGATTTTTCTGACCCAGAATTGCAGTGAATTTGTTTTTGTTTCAATATGGATTTGGAAATTAAGTGATGGATTAAGTCTTAGCCCCAGATATTTAAAGGAATTTTAAAGTTTCTGTTGAGGTGTTGTTAAAATGTTTGATGTCAAGGATTTGCAAAGAACAGTGTTAATTGTGAGGTCCAAATAATTCTGTTCATATCATAATTAAACGTAAATTTCAAGTACTTAAAGATCTTGTCACCCTCTATATTAATCCTAGACCGCTGCGCTCCTCCAACAGACTCCTTATTCAGATATGTAAAACTAATAACTCAGCCAGTGACTCGCTCTTCATAAGTTCTGTAGATGGATCGTGGAACTCTGCTGATATTGCCTTGCTCTCTTCACTTGGTCAGTTCAAAACTAGGCTCAAACACCACCTGGGAACAAACTGGCTATGTCACTGTATCAAGCCTGGTTAACATGTCTCTGGAATGTGTAAATCTGCTAGGTAGCCTACTATGTAATTGTATCAGATTCTCTTACTGAACAACACTACCTGACGATTTGTTATAATGTTTGCTCTTCTAATCACTGAAAATATTCTATATGTAATTTGTATTGTCTGCCCATCTAATCTCTGTAAATAATATATTTGTTATTTGTAATAAGACATGTTATGATAATTTGTTATTCCATGGAGCTTTTCTCCCCGGGCCTCCGCTGAAAATGGACATGCATTCAGTTGGTCTATCCCGGTCAACAAATGTAAAATAAAACAAATAAGTATGAACACACATTTATATATTTTAAAAAATGTTTTAATTTCTCAGTAGTACCTCTCCATATTAAAAAGACACCATCAATAAACCGAAACACCTTTACTATGTATTTATTAAATTCACTATTTAATTTATTTGCTGTCTCCCACCCTTGCATAAAACATTAGCATAACTGGGGGGCTAGGGCAGCTCCCATAGCCACCCTATTGGTTTGTACATAGATTTGTTCATACAGCTCAAAATAATTATAGCTAAACACCAAGTCAGTCATTTCCATCAATAATCCTATAATTTCAGAGGAGAACATTTTAGATCTTAGGAGCTCAATTCTCGCAGTTTCCATACCATCTGTATTGGGGATAATAGTATAAATGGAATTTCCTCTGAGTGCTCCAGTTTCCTCCCACATCCCAAAAACATGCTGTAGGTGGATTGGACACTCCAAATTGGCCCTGGGTGTGAGTAAGTGCACGCGTGTGCCTTCCGTGGAAGGTTGGGCACCGGGCTGGTAATTGGGCACCGTAAAACTCCACTGCTAATCATGAGTGGATGGGTGATCTGCTGTGGTGACCCCCAAATGGGAAAAAGCCGAAAGAAGAAGTGTTAAGACTTACAAACTCTGATACCAGCCACTGATTATTTAGTCAGTAATCATTCACAATACGCGTCTCAGCTGAAAAGTGCGCATTGTCTTTTTTTGTTTTTTTTCTCTTTGATGTAGCACTGTATTTTCTTATTCATGTGCAATTGCCTGAAGCAGAGGAACAAAGGATGACAATTTTAACATGTGCAATCCTACTTTGTCATACTGCTATGTACAGTATTCTTCTTATGATAGTCTGGGGGGGGGTCTTGTGGGGTTTTCCTGTTATTAATTTATTTACCCTTCTGTGGGTCTTGTATCGAATATCTTTTTTTAAATTGAAATGTTATCCTGTTGTTCTTGTTATCCTTGCTTCCTATGTACTCCCTGGTGAGTTGATACAATTTCATTTAGGCTGCACTTGTGTAGTCCTAAATGACAAAGTTTACTTTGACTTTTGAGAGATTTCAAAGAGTGCTTTTGGTAGGACCAAACAAAAGCTTGAGGATGATTAGAAAAAACTTGAGGGAGTGGAGGCTTTTTTGTAGTTGATTGAATTGCTGAGTGAGAACGATATGAACTTTGTAGGATTTCGTTTTTGCTTTAGCATGTTATTGTATGCTATGTTTGGGAGTTCTCCTATCCAGTGAATGAATATATTTATTCCGACATTAACCTGAAGACACACATCTGTAATCTGAACCTGAACATGCCGACTTCTGTATTTCAGCGACTGTTGTCTAATAATTTTAAATGTTTTAAGTGTTGCAATTTTTACAAGTAAGTCAATTAAATGGATAACTAAAATACCAAGACTGGAAATATGCAAATTGCTTGGAAAATAAGAACTTTTTTGTGCAGACCTTAGCAATTCACAGGGTTTTCCCAAATGAGACTATGTGCAGAGCATAGAGCAGTATGGAGCATATGCAAGTGAGTCCTTAGATAAATGTTAATGACAATAAACAGGCAAATGAGTACAAAACCAAATATGAATGAGACTATCATCTGAGTTGTCATGTAAGCAGATTGTTCTTGTTGATACGAAAGGTAAAGAACACAGAAATATATCAGAACAGCAGCTAGTAAACACTTAGAGTTGTGGCGGTTTTCACTCAGCATTTTCTTGCCATAGCCCCAACCTGTGTTGACTGGATTATGCGTCCTTGAAGACATATGGCTTGTAAATTTCACTGGCAGTGCCCGATTTTTCATGCTGTCATAAAAATAGATAGTATATTATTTTTGAGTGGACAGGGCTACCATCCAAAGCTTAGTGGATGAATTTCACTCAAATGGTGAGTCTCAGAGAATATGTGGTCTTTCTATACCTCTGGATGCCAAGGTAAACATAGGCCTTACAATCTTAGCTACAGCTACCTTTCAATGACCAACAGAGGAAACTCTAGGTATTAATCAGGCACTTCCTCATAGCTATGCAAGGAGTTCCTTGCTGTTATGCTGCTACATGTTGATAAGTACATATGATTCCCCAGAACTGAAGATATGATGGCCAGCATTAGGCATGGTTTTTATAGCATCTTCCACTTCACTGAGATAGGAATACCATAGACTGCACTCATGTGGCTATAAAGCTATCTGCAGACCAGTGTCAGAGCTATGTCAACAAGAAAAGTGACCTTTCCCTCAATTGCAAGGTAGCATGTGTTGCACAAAGAATCATTCCTATTTATGTTTCTGCCGTGCCCTAGTAGTTGACACCGGTCCCATATGTGGCATATATTGGATCTGTATGATCAGATCCGTTGTGGTGATTTCCCCACAGGGTCTTCTTATTGACATTTGTAAAAGACATCTATAACATACACACACCATGCATGTACTAAGGTACCTTCCAACATAAAAAATAAGGTTGTGTCATATTTTGAAGGTGATGTAGGCTACAATGAAACTGTTTATGAGATGTATTTCAACACTGCTCATGCACATGCCAAAAAGTGGAACATATCAGAGCATTCATTTGAGCTACAGAAGGAAATTTTTTGATGGACGGATACATCATGGGGTTACTCACCCAATACAGGCTGCACCATTCTCCACGATATATTATAAAGGTAGAAATCAACACCCCAACTATTGCTGCTTTATACCTTCCATTAGCAGCAATAGGTTAGGCTGATCACGGACATCAGGAGGTATGGTCAGTATTCAGCAAGTGAAACAAAGCAGAAACAGATGCAAGACACAGCAGCTCTGGCAATGTAACAGTATCTGGTTAATAACATTAGGTCATGATGAAGAAGGGAGAAAACAGAAAATATGAAGCAGGCAGTGTTCCTGTCAGGCTTTGCTGGTCAGTGCACACACTGGTTTCACTTTCATCAGATATCAATTCCACACCAATGGAGGCTAAGGGAAGTGAAGGCCTCATCTGTCTTTTGCTTACTGCCCTGGGTCATAGCTGTCATTTGTGCAGGATACTAGGAGGCAATAATACAAGATATGTGGGGTTGGAGAGTGACGTAATGGTTAAAGTGTTTAACTCACAGACAGGAGGTGCAATGTTTGATTCTTACCAAGGGAAATTGGCTAGGCTTAATACTTACCTATAAAATGAACACAACAGTGTCAACACAAACTTGGCATGGGTAATGGGGAAGAAGGTGTGGACATAGGTCAGTATATACATATGGGTTAGGGAACACAGTAACAAAAGACTAGCAAAGGAAAAGGGGTAGCAGATATATGTTAGTGGGGCAGGATGCCGGGTGTGATACTGATGGAAAACAATAGATGGCAATAATCCCTTCCTCTTGAGATATGGATAGAACGACATTGCATGACCACCTCTTGGTGTTGCCAAGAGAGGGGCAAGCATCAAGGATTCCCATAGCATGAATAATGTGCCACTTCATGACCCTTGACTGGTGTACCTTTGCTAGGAAATTATGCAGAACTCCTGATGTCTTGTGACAAGGATCATGAATACTATACAAGACACCTACCAGCTCCATTAACAACAGTGTGGCAGCAGACTGTCCTTGGACCTCACTCCCCAGAGTACACTTCTTCATAACTGCTGATTGAAGCCAAATTCCAGTCAGTCATCTGTGGGATATTATGAGGTTTGATGGTGTGATGTACCATAGTTACCGGCCTATGGTGGGTATGCCCACTGACGAAGCAGTGCGATCTTCCAAAGTTAACATCTCTAGGACAGATGCAGCACTTCTGCGGCTCTTAGCTACAGGAGATTCCTCCCACATGCTTTTGTCTGCTCATCCAGTACACCCACAAGGTTCTCTGTGTTTTCGGCAATGCATGAACCATTTGTTAAATTGCTTCCTACCCAGGAGTGAGATGGGCACTATTACCCTCCAATTATTTCTCATCTCCAAGTATCACCAGTGTATTTAGAATTATGCTCATCTCATCTAGTCTGACACATGACTACATGCTGCCCATCACAGCTCCGGCCTCTGAATACATAACATAGGAAATACCATAGTGAGCAGTTTAAAAATGCTAGAAGGGTGCCCATATAGCATTCAGAATAGGGTTCTACATGCACCCAACTCTCTGTTATGCAACTTAACCTTTTCTGGTGGTGCTAATCCGTTGTACTCCTCAGGAGCTTATGAATAGAGATGTGCATTCTACCCACATTCTTAGGATACATCCACTAGTGTAAAAAGTGTGAATACAAACCATTCCTGTGTACCAATAACCCATTTCATCACCCACTGAGACATGGGTGGAATAGGGCAGTTCAACACCAACATCCATGCCCCCACTGGAGATGATGTGTGTTATAACCATTCTTCACAGCAATAAAACTCCTCCATAGCTCATCTTATGTTCCTTGGTGACCCATTCCTTGTGGTAGATGAGCTCTTTCCCTCTTCTGTGGCTTCTGTTTGCAAGGATGAGTATATTTATCAAGTAATGCTGGACCTGGTCTATGGGCAGTTGTGCTTACCCACTGCATTTTATGTGCCTTAGCAGAGACCGCCTTACCTGATCCCTTAATGACTTGTGTTCACCCCCTCTACTCATCATGAACTTATCCAGCTTCTGTCTCATGTTGCAGACATGTTGCATACTGCTGTACACAATGAAAACCCAAGATGAAGAGCTAATACAGGTGCCAGGAATGTACTAGTTCCACACAAGCATAGCTCCACAGTATGCTGTCCTAGATGTCCTGCATATACTGTGAAATAGTATGCTGATATGGCATGTGCAAACCCCACCCTCCAAACAACATATTTGCAGTATGCAAGCCTTATGCATTGATACTGTGGCACAAAGATTTCTTAGCAGGAGATAGCTTGTAAAATAATCTACTGACACTGCATTGCAAAACCCTCCCAAACACATTATTAAATGTTGTTGTGGTCACAAAAACATACAGGCAAACAGGTCATGTATAATATAATCACACAGACACATAACCCAAAGAAACATGCCTATTTCTCTTAATACCACTGATACATGAACAGTTATTTGAACAGACAATATACATCTGACCAGCAAAACCTGTAAATCTACTGATATAGCAAATTCAGTCCTTATTTCACAGTATGAGGCAACTCTCAGAATGCAAGAGGCCAAAGTGGAAACACAAAGCCAAACCCTGTAAATGTAAATCCTTTTACTTACTAGACAGGCGAATAAGGCCTCTTATGAATGAAAATGAATTGCTTAAATCTGTGTTGATACAAGCAACCCATAATAAGCAGTACATCCATGATATCATTATCACTCTCTTGAATTCTCCAAGGGGGGTCCTAGGTGGGAATGAATGCATGTGCACTACCTGATGCAAGATTCTCAGTCATACACATTTATGCAGTTTGTTGCCATTTTGATACATTACTTGGCATCCTTCGAGGCTGAGCTAGCTGGTAGCATCACAGAACTTTTACATGCCACATGAAGGAAAAAAACAAAACAAAAAGATGACTTGGATGATCTGGTGCACAAGCTGAGCAAGGCTACAAGTTTCCAGTAGCATGCAGGACACTGCAGACACTTGTGTATTCTTTCAGGCAAGTAATCATAGGAGTATGAAGCAGAGGTATATAAAGCAAAGACAGCACCCAGAGTATCATGGCAAGTGTGATCTCCCCCCTCCCCCAAGACATGGTTAAGACAGTGGTAAGGACATTGTCAAGCATCAGGCTGGCTATCATCTCTGGCACCGGCCCTCAATTGGAGAATACAAGATTCATTGGCATGTCTGGAACCAAACAGGGTGCCAGCAGAAGGTCCAGCACCACCAGAGCGCCTATATAGGATCATCAACTGTAGCTGTAGTTTTCTGTAACTATGCATCCAACCCCTTTGACATACATAATGGCCATCACTTTTCCCTGTGCCCTAACATTTGACGCATGTCCTAGTGTGTCCAGCCCCATACCTTGTGGGTAAGTCTTTCAATCACCATTTTCCCATCCTCTGTGTGTGTGCATCCAACCCTTGCTATCACATAGGAGTGTCTGCAAAATAATCCCCCCCAAGTAGCTGTATTGTTTTGTGTTTGTTTGCACACACACTATTCTACACCATTTTGTCATACTCCAGTTTCCTTTTTATACTGCACCCCCATCCTTCCTCTCTTCCATTGCATACTCTACCCCCATCCTTTTTCTCATCATGTAAATAAAATGGTTCTATCCAAAAAAGAAATCAGACTCTACATTCCAACTCAATTTACCATGATCCTATTTGTTCCCTTTGTGCGTTTCCCCTCTTGCTCTTCTAACTTTCATATAGTCCATACACCTCCCCCCTCCCTTATCTTCCCCACGTCTGCAAGAATAATAGTGGATGTAGGATTTCTGGGTGTATGACATTACCACAACTCTATTTGCCAAAAAATTACTTTACAAAAACAAAAAATATACAGATTGCAGCTAAAAGTCTGTTCTGAACTCCAGACAAAAGTACAATAAAGAGGAATGGTCCAACTAACCACGTAGAATCCAGTGCTTCTTATAAACTCACTTTAATTTCTAAAACCACACTATTAAAACAATAAAATTAACAGATAAGCTCGGTCATGCTCAAGGTATGTAAGGAGATGTAGGGGGTTAAAGTCCCCACCTAGAGTTTCGTAGAAGTTATTTTTAGACTTTGTATTCTGTCTTATGCATTTTATTTTCTTTATTAGAATGGTTTAATAGACAGTATTGTGAAGGAGTTGTTGGGTTTTAGGTTCTGTAAGTGTTGTTTGCAAGGTAATTTGGATGTGCTTTTGTAGGTCTGGAAGCCAGCTATATGTATAGCTGCAGCTGCTGGAGTTTTCTTGGTGGTGTGAATCTGGTCAAGTTTCACTGCCCATCTTAATCTAGTCTGACACATGACTACATGCTGCCCATCACAGCTCCTATCTGTGAAAGCATAACATAGGAAATACCATAGTGAACACTTTAAAGATGCTAGAAGGGTGAACATAATGCATGCAGAACAGGGTTCTACATCCATCTAACCCTTTGTTTTGCAACATAACTTTTTCTGGTGGTGCTAATCTGTTGTACTCCTAAGGTGGTTACAAAAAGATGTGCATTGTACCGACATTCTTGGGATACATCCACTAGTGTAAAACATGTGAATGCAAACCATTACTGCGTACTAAATGCATTTCATCACCCACTGAGACATGGATGGAATAGGCAGTGCAACACCAACATCCATACCCCCATTGGAGATATTCTTGTTGTAACCATTCTTCACAGCAATAAAACTCATTTGTCTGTGTGTACACACACAGGTTTGTCTCTCTTTCTGTTCTCTCATGTGCATGCACACACGCACACAGTTGCATTTAACTTGTTCAGTTGTGCAGTTTGTTGAACTTGAAATTCAAATGTAAAGCGGAGATTTGAGTTTGTTCATAACACAATATCTTTTTATCAACATATATCATTCTTGGTTAGGAAATCATACTGTGTTAAATTTCCCAAGTCCATCTCCTCTACATCCAAGAAAGCCTTAGTTTCTCTTTATACAGCCCACATCAGTCCCATAGTACAGGTGTGCAAGTAATCATACCATAACAATAAAGGCTTGCATAGACCACTACTGCAGTAGTCTCAGCTACATGGGTTATATCCCTCCAAGGATTAGACCCTTCCCCTTTGCTAAAGCTTCTTTTACCTTCCAAAGCTGTAGGATATCTTCAACATGCCCTGAATGATTTAAAGCTCGAGGCAGGTCATATAAAGACACCAATCAGGGCATCAAAATCCAGTGACTGCTCTGGTTCCTTTTCTTACTGGTACATAATAGGGGTGCAGCAGCTAAATGGTGGGGTACATGCAGCATATGAAAAAACACCACCAGACAGACCAATAGAGTATAGAGTACATGAAACATGGCAACAACTCGCCCATAATCCACGGTTAAAAATAAGACCATTCCCCTACAAAAAACAGTGAATGCTATAATTTTACAAATCCCGCCAATGTTCAAAACACAGAAAAACTGCCAATTTGCCATGGTCAAGGATTATGGTTTGGATGCAGTGTTAGTACGTTACAGTGCAACAAGTCAAAGGTGTAGCTACCAATACAACAGAGGTGAGAAAATGTAACACATAAAGACATTTGTGACTCACTAGAAAGAAAAAATACCATTAACCCAAATTCAAGAACAGTCAGGCTTATTTTCTTCTGTGCTGCATTGCAAGGAAACTTTTTAAAACAAATACAGTACATTTTCCAGCATTCAAGACAAAACCCTTATCTTCCCCATAGCATACTCTATTGAAAACCAAAGTAGTTTAAATGTCCAAGAAAAGTCAATTGAAGTAGAAACAGGAGTGCTCAATTAACAGCTCCTGGATTAGAATGATAAACCTCTGGAAGAATGTGAGAGAGGGCCTGTCAGCACTTCTAATGAAAAATGGAAGCCCTTTATACCTGCCCGCTAGCTAAGATTGGCCTCTTCTCCGCATTGATTTTCAGCCCTTTGTTTCCATGTACCATCCCAAAATGTAAGGATTAGTAAGAAAAGGCAAGGAAAAAAAAAAGATGTAAACACCTGACTGTTTAGTGTTAATATAGTTTGAATATTTCTGCTGCATATATTACTCTGCAATCTTGCCTATATTTTTAAATTTCTAACATTTTGTTTTGGCTGTCTATTATTCAATATTTTTGCGTCCAAGTCAAAAAAGTAGAGGTTCGTTTGCTAACTATTTCTCTGTGCCCTTCACTAATGAGTCCATAAAACTCATACCACCATGTATTTTCCTACAACAATCAAAGAAAGCTAGTTACCCTACAAAGTGTGCTCTGGAGATATGGGATGGCAAATCCTTCTTTAAATTAGGTAATATAGATAGCAGCTTCAAGCGAGGAAGTAAAGTAAAAAATTCAAGAACATAAAAGTTACATTCAATAGAGTAGAAAAGGTTATTTCATTGACATGTCAGGGATTCATCACCTTCACATACATACCTTAATAAAGGTTCCAGATATCATTAATAACTGGCAATTATATAACGACCCCCCCATTAAATATTTAAAAACGTGCACGCTGATTGGTCAGTGTGCACGTTGTAAATCAGAGTTATAGTAATGGAAAAAGTTCCAGTTGCCCAGACTTTTTCCATTACTATAACTTTTTTTTTACAGCAACGGAGAACGCAAGATCTCCGTTGCTTCACACTGTCTCGCTATGTTAAACGAGTTTAACATAGCGAGACAGCTTTAAAAAAGCAACAGAGATTCTCTGTTGCTTTTTTTAAAGCTGTCTTGCTATGTTAAACTCATTTAACATAGCGAAACAGTTTTTAAAAAGCAATGGAGATCTTGCTTTCTCCGTTGCTTTTGCCCACAGCTCTGATGTACTGCGTATGCATGCACAGTACATCAGAACTGCCGCAGAATGCCAGACAGCTGCGGAAGGGCAGCAAGGATGCATTATACAATGCCATTAAAGAAAAGTAATTATTTTTTTTCTTAAATAATGTCATTGTATAATAGCAATAACCCACTTCTGGGTGTGGGTAATGCTGGATTTACCCACGGTTGGCTTTGTTTGGCCACTCGGGCTTCGCCCTCGGGACCAAACCACACCAACCATGGGTAAATCCAGCATTACCCACACCCAGGCGTGGGTTATTGCTATAATATCTACCACATAATTTACTTTTCACCCTAAACGTAAATGCAAATGTAAATTTAGTAAGTAATGGATGGCTAGGATCTACAATAACTCTGGCAACCTAAACATTTTGGCTTATTCCCCTTGAGTATGACCCATACTGCCATTCCTCTCACCCCAAATCATTTCTCTGATCGTATTGTTAGCACTCAGATGACAACTACTGATATACCATACTCTTGTTTTGTAGCTCTGAAGTTACTGCCAAATGACTGCATAGTTAGCAGTTTTTGTTGTTGTTTGGGCTTGAAATGAAAATATTTAAAAAGTATTAGTCTGCATTAAGGGTTAACAAATGCATATTAAATAAATATAGCAGTGTGCTTCATTCTCTTGCCTATTTCAGCTTTAATTATACGACAACTTTGTAAAAGAGAGCCTTTTTTTAGCTTTGTTGCAATGATAGTTTCCCCCTCCCAATAGTGTCTACTTTAAAAAAAAACTTCATCAGGTTGTTTATTTACTGCATACATGCTTTCATTTTCTTGTGTTAATTGAAATGTTACTGCTGTAAGAAAGAACCAGATGGGTCATGTCTTCCTCTTCCACTGGAACAATCGGTCTTACCAAAGTACAGGAAAAGAACATGGTCTCACCAGCTAAAAGTGTATTGTTCTGCTGTAACCACATAAGCTGGACATTATATTTTTGTACTGCTAGGTGGTTAAAAAAATGTAAGGTGCAATAGTATGAAATAGGAATTCAGTGTAGCCAAAAAGCTATGTTTGCATAAATGTAAAGAAAATATTTCAAAATTTGTCACATACTGAGGTTTAATCGTAATGGAAATAAATATTAAAAACTGTTATCTACAAATTTTACAAGATAGACAAGTATATTCAGAAGTTATCCAAATTAACTGGGTAAGTCTCAACTTTGTCACCCAACTATAAAAGAAAAAAAAAACTGTTTCCTAATATACTATGCCCGTTAAAGATACCCCCAGAATAGTAACACACTGTCTTGATAGCTTAGTCTCCTCGGATTCAAACATATATTTTAACAAAGCCTCTTCTGATTCAACATATGTTTTAACAGATTCAACTTATCTTTTAATAACTGCTAAACAAAAATGTTTTCAAGCTACATAACTGTAGGGCATTTTTATGATTTCATTATGTTTGGTGTTTGCACTTTGTGAGCACTTTTTTACATTTAGGATTGAGTAATGCATCTTAATATGCACGTACTACAACTGCATTTGGTTTAGTTGATAAAGAATACTTTTTAGTTGATACAAAATAAATTAGTTCAATGAATGAATGAATGAATGAATGAATGAATAAATAAATAGACTAAATCAGGGAAATGAAACAGAAAGAGACAGTGAGATTGTTTGTAAATGGGTAGGAAAGGGTTCACTGCCTGCAAGACACCTCATTGTACCAAATTTAATTTCTAGCATAACAGAAAGTATTTTGCCAACACCTGAAAGATCTGGCAAGTGGCAAAGATAACACAAATACTGTTTATAAACACACGTGTACGTGTTTACATAAAACAGCTATTTTCTCAAAACACAAATATTAATATTTGTATTTTTATCTTGATAGACTCTGAGACCATGGGCAATTTTTCAGTAGGGTTAGCTATGCTTATTACTGCACAATTTGTAAATTTGGGGTAATAACAGTCCAACTTGGATCACCTAAACTGCAAGTGCCTTAAGTACAGATATGCATGATATTCCCTTGAAGGTATTTAAATATTTCCAATTACTGTAGACATACACTAAATCATTAGCCATAACTGCAATCATCAATCGTTCACAGCATATTTAATTATATGAATGCATTTCCTTTTGTACGTGGACTTGATGACGTTGGGATTGAGCCTTCTTCCTCAGATGTAAATTGGTATCCTTTTGTGCAAATCTCACCTTCTTTTTCTTTAAACCTATGCCAACCTTAACACATGTTGTATAACAGACATGTAAATGACCTGTAAGTGTATAAATCAGGGACATTCCAGAGTATGCCACTTACAGCATTATCCATTTCATGTGCATTTAGTCAGATTCAGCCACATTTGTGATACTGTGTACATAATACAGTTATACAACTGCACTAGATATCTACTTGTGCCTTTCTGGGTATTGATACAAACAAGAAACATTATCATTCCTATCACAAAATTATCCAAATCTTATCCCAAGGAATTAAGAAAATACTATATACACCACATTAAAATGTTCTACAAATATAGAAATCCTCTACTCCGTACATTCCTATGGCTGATATCCTTGTCTATATTTAGCACATACTACAAGGTTCCTTTATGCTTTTTCTCCCAAGTGACTCCTTGCAAATAATATTTTGACATTCCACTCCAGTTTGTCAGGTTACCGGTTTTACAAAGCATAATTACTGTCTGAAGTAAAATCTTTCATGTTTTAGATGTGCCAAATTTATGTGCGAGTGTACACACATATACTAATGTGTTGATTGACGATACTCCTTTTATTATTAATTTTTTTTTTTTAACAAGCTGGTAACCCGACAAGACATCTGGTTATGTAATACAGTGTACAGTTATGTCTGAATTAAAATCTTCACTGATGTTTTAAATGCATACCATGTATGTATATAAACACACACAAATATGCTGACTGATTATGCACATTTTATGAAACTTTTACTTGTTGCTATGATAGCCATTTGTACAGATTATATTTTGTATCATGAAGTCATTGTTAGAAACAAGCCTCCCGTGCTCTTCTTGTTTATCTTAAAAATTATATTTAAAATAATTTATCATACCGCATTGATAGATTGAATGATTGATTGATTCAGTGGCTGAAATGCAGAGAGAACCATGGTTCTTTTCCAGATGCCACGTGGGGGAGATTTGCAGAGAGATAAATGCATATAATACTAAAATGCAATCAATATAAACAAACAACAGGCAGGAAAGTCTGAGCTGTTAAAGGAAAAGAAAACAGTGCAATCAATGAGTCAGAGTGTAACACTGTGAGATTAAGAATTACACAAGTGTCTTAACAAAGAATGTAGTTAAAATTGAGTGAAAATATATAAATAAAAGATGTACTGTGTATGAATTCTCTAATACATTTCTTCAGAAATCTTTGCAGCCTCCTGCTTCCCTAAGGATCCATATGAAAATGAGACATTTATTCATCTCATTAGGGCTTTCCTAGTGTTTGTGTTTAAAAATAAATATTGTATATTCCCTAAACAAAAGCAGGTCTACTGTGTGTCAAAATTATGCCTCACTTTGACTGCTGGTTTGGGGATTCTTTCGATTTCCTAGTGCTGGTATGCTTTTTGTTACATTGCAAGCATTGTTTACAGCACTATTGAACTGTTGCCAGTGAGTACCAAACATTCAATTTTAATGTTAGAGAACAATGAAATGCAGCTGCGGTTTATCATTTCTGGTCATTTTCTTTTGCAGAATTCTCCAGCAGTAGTATTATTATGAAAAGAACTGTTTGTTTTACATTTTAATTAACAGTGTGTACAGCCTAGGCCTCCATATGGGGGTTACACAGACAAGCAGCACTAGATGAACTATCATTTGGGATAGTAGACAAAGAGGTTGATGATCACCCTGGTTCTGTACAAGTGTTAAGTATCAACATTTTTTATCTCAGTTATAACATTAGTATAGAAAATAAGCTCTCTAGAGCATGTTTGCTCTGTTGCAGCAGCTCCTACTTTGCCTCTGTGCGGCAGTCTCCAAAAAGCTGTTGCTAAATTTTTGAATAAGGAACCCTTGAGCCTATACAACCTGAAAGGAGTGGGAAGTATTCCCAATGAAATCATCAACCCCCCCCCCCCATTTTCTACATGGGGTTGATGTGTTACTTCAACTATCACCATCTCTTTCAGTTCTATGCCACTCTCCTACCTTCTTTGACAGTCATGCCTGACTTTTACAGGGCTTCCCTCACACAAGCCATCCATCTCTTTGCTGTATACCTCAGTTTCTCTTGACTTATTCTCATCATAAATCTTCCCCAGATTGTCTTCTACCTTCCTGCATGTGCCAGAACCTCTGTAATCCGTTCAGCTTGACCTGCTGTGCAATTGGACCAACTTGGCCTTCTGTTCTAGTGTCCTCATTTCTTTGTCTATCCTATAGTGTGCATCCTACCACCCAACTCGGAATTTTCATCTCCATCACCTCCAGCTTCCTCCACTGCTCTGCCTTTATTGCCCATGGTTATGTACCATACGGTAGTAGTGGTTGCACTGCTGTTTTGTTCACCTTACCCTAAAGCTTCTTTAGTATTCTTCTGTCATACACTACCATCGAACATTTTGTGCCAGTTGGCTGCAGTCCCTCTTATTTTAGTTTTAACCCACTCAACCACCACTTCCAGTTATTTGAAGACGTTAATATATTCCACTAATCTCATTTTTCAGCTTCTGACTTAACTCATTTGTTGCCACTGCTGTTTTTTCATCCTGTGTGCCTTCAGTTTTGCATTAAATTCCCCCATTCCTTGCTGAAATTATTGCTCTGTGTCTACCTGTAATGCCACATCGTCTTCATACAGCAACTTTGTTGATTTGTCCCCTCTGACCTGTTTACTAATACAGTCAATCACCAGTATGAATAGCAGTGGGCGCAGAGCTGAACTCTGATGAATCCTGTCACTGGGAACATAGAGTCTTAACACTGTTCATACTTCTATCATTAGGCCTTTGCATATAGCCTGCACTAATAATATTAATGTTTCTGGGAATTGAACCACTGCAAACTGCCCAAATCAGCTTGCTTGGGACCTTTTTATATGTTTTTTCCAAGTCTAGGAATGCCCAGCTGGACTCTTTCCTCATCTCTAGCTTCTTCTCCACAATTTGCATCTGTGCAAATGGAGTCAGTTGTGCTGCATCCTGATCTGAATACAAACTGCTCGTCTCCCATTTTACTTTCTGCTACTTTGTATATTCATTTATCAGCGTTGTCACCTCACAGCAAGACGTTGTCCCGTTCAATTCTCAGCTAGAGCGTCTTCTGTGTGGAGGCATGCGTGAATGAGCATGCCTTCGTTGAAGGTTGTGGGTCAGGGCTGGTAACTCTGCATGTAAAATTCTACTACCAAACATTAGCGTACCGGAGTTCCGATGTGGCGACCCCTAACTGGGATAAGCCGAAAGACATAACAACTCTCCATAACTTTCATGCATTGTGACAGGTGCTTGATACCACTCTACCGCCCACAGTTGTGAATGTGCACTTTAAGCATACTTTTACCAGTGTACAAGAATATTCCCCAGTCATCTAGGATATGCCTCTCTCTTCATACTGCTATGAGCACCCTCGGGAGCCATTTCTCCCCTAACTCGCCCCACATCTTGATCATATCTGCTATGGCCTCATCTGAATGCACCGTTATCCCTAACTTTGATTTCCTTATCGCTGTTCTTATTTCTTTCATAGTGATTAAATGAAGGATATAAATTCTTAAGGCATCAGAAAGGTATCCAAGCTTGGTTAAAATCAAACACTTCCCCATTCTTTGGCTGAGCTTAACAAATGGCTAGCATCATGTATAGGAGTGGTTGGTTTGCGGGCATAAACTACTACATGGCTGATCATGCCTAACACAGTGTATGATTTAGCCAGTGCAGTACAGCCTGTAACATGCTCCAGTGTCTGATGTGGAACTGCATGACATAAGAAGGTATGCCAATATCCCATACGAGTATGTTATGCATCGACGTTTGCTTTGTGCACTGGTAAGGCATGTCCTACAGGATTGTGACATATATATGATACTTTGTGTCCCTGCAGTACTAGGTCACACATAGGTCTTAAGGTAAGGAGGTCATGGAGGAGACATCCAAAACTGACAAATGCATGTGCTGTACATGGGATGCACGCATTGATAACCTTCACTTACATCCATTTACAGGTTAGCAATGTGCACATACAAGGTCAAATGATGCAGCTACATACTCAGGAAGTCTGTTGCTCTCAAGACCAATATGATCTCAGATCTACGAAGGTTAACTTCATAAGCAGGTCTTTTTCCAACATTTCAGTCGCTTCATTATGCATTGTATAACAAAGTTCTAGCCAGTGCATCATGCTACACAATAGATGATATAATCATTTAGATATGCACATCATGCCCAATTTAAATTATTACAGCTCAACTATACTAACAGCCATTATGAACCAAGTAGCAGAGCCTACTGCATCCTTGGAGTGCTTTTTCATAAATCTGCAATTTTATCTCCATTCAGGAAAGGTTGTAACCACAAAGATATTGTACATGATAAAACCAATCCCAATTAGAAAATAAAATCTGAATTATAAAATAATCCTTTTAACGAGTCACCATAGCTATATTATATTGCTTTGCTAATGAAACATTACAACTCACTTAGTACACCGAAGATCATAGATTAGGCTAATGGCCCTGGGGCCCTTACAAGCCTAACAAAGAGTTTATCTCCAAAAAAAGAAACCTCAGGCAGCGCCTGTCACCCCCTATCGATGAGGGACAAAGGTGGAATCCCTGGGACAAATTTATGGTTTCCCATCCACTCATCAAGGTTGCGTTTGAAGAGGGCCAGTGAGGTACATGTATGGGAAGTCTATTCCAGAAACGGGGTAGCCTCTGGGAGATGAGCCAGTCTTCTCCAGCAGGTTTTGTTGATGTCACATATTAGATTTAGGCCTATTCAGTGGGTAACGCACGAGGAGTTAGACTTACAGATATAGAGCATTTCTAGGAGGACATGGTCTGATATTGCCTCGTAGGTGAGACACAGATCACCTCTGAGCAATCTGTACGATACTGAGTAGAGGGATAGTGATTTATGCCTATCTGCATAGGATAGATGTTGGAGGCCATGGATTCTCTTTGTGAGTTATTTCTGTGGCCTTTCCAGTTTGTGCAGGTGTTTGGAGAGGTACATACCAAACAGGGCATTATACTCAAATTATAGGTCTAATAAGGGAGGAGTACTTAGAGGCAATAACCTCTTTTTTCTGGATGCAATCCCTTTTCTTATAAGATGAACCAAGTAAAAGGCTTTTCTGACGTCCGCTGCAACATGATGGCTGAATGTGAGATTGTTATCAACCTGAATACCCAGGTCTCTCACCACAGGTTGCGTGCTTAGGGGTTTGCCATTGATGTGGTAATCAGTAGGGGCCGTGTTTTTGCCGAATGGTACAATACATTGTTTTGCATTTAACTTAAGGCCATGACTTTAGCACAAATTATTTGTGAAGAAACCAGCATAAAACAAAAATATACTCACTTCTCTATAAACACCGTCAGAGATCTGAACTAACCTCTTTCCATTCTGATTACCCAGTACTAAGCCCTTGTTTTAATGAATACCACCACATCTCCTGGAAGTCTATCACTATTTATAGTATATTATATTTATATTATGTTCCCAGTCTACAAAGGATCTTCTTCTTCTTTTGGCTTTTCTTAGTTAGGAGTTGCCACAGCAGATCACCTGTCCGCTCATGACTGGCAGTGGAGTTTTAGGGTGTTGAGTTGCCAGCCCAGCGCCCAACCTTCACCACTGCATGACCGCGGCTGCCCATGTTCCCACTCTACAAAGGATAAAAATGATAATATATATCGCTGCCACATCTATTGGAAGCCAATCACCATGTATACTACTACCACATCTTTTGGAAATCTATCACTATTTGCACCACTACCAAATGTGTTGGAGATCAGTCAGCCACCATTACATCTATTAGGAGTCCATTACCATTCATACCACTACCACATTTAAGAGTCCATCACCATTTGTGCCACTACTAAATGTGCTGGAAATTCAAGTGCCCACTACACTTTCCTTGGAAAAATATTACCCCAATATCCTTGCCTTGTTCTATGTTCTTCAGGATGATTTCACTTTACTGGTATTTCACCTCAGTGTTGATGGACACAGTTTGCAGTACTGTGCACTTGTCTGCATCAAATGACAGTCAAGGTTTCATTGCCCAACCTAGTGGTTTCATTATATCCCTTCCTAGGAAAACTACATTTCCCATTGCACATTCAATGCTAGTATAATCCACAAACAAGATAATCATGCTTTTACTTCCCCTTGTGATATGTGACAAAAAGGTAATAAACACAGGTTTCAAGACTGACATCTGTGTGACTCATATCATCAAATCTCATCACTTTACCTTGTTTATCTGTCTTCTCTGTGGGACTGAGTCAAAGAGTTTTACAGAAAATTAAGTACATCACATCCAGATTCTTAGGATTTGTATTTACTCTTCCTGGTTTCTATTTTGCAGGGTCTGTAGACACACACACACACACACACACACACACACACACAATTGGGGTTATGAAGTATTCTACCTACTACAAAGCTCCACAATCTCTAAAGTACAGTGAGAGTCTGTGACTACACTGAATTTGCCTAAGCTGCTGCAGGTATTCAAGTCTTCATATTACGAGACTTGAATAAGCTCTAGGATTCCAAATATCTCTAGTAAATAATCAGCTTTACCCACAGTATGTCTCCTTAATTTCAGTTCCCAGGTTACTTCTTGTGCCTCATTTCTAGTACTAATCACTTTCTTCCGGTTTACTAGCTCGGCTTTTCCCAGTTAGGGGTCGCCACAGCGGAACACCGGTCCGCTAATGTTTGGCAGTAGATTTTTACGTGACAAATTGCCAGCTCTGATGCACAATCTTCAACGAAGGCACGCCCATTCATGCATGTCTCCACACAGAAGACGCACTAGCTAAGAATCGAACAGGACAACGTTTTACTGTGAGGCGACAACACTACCGCAGCACCCCCACCGCAGTCAGATTTAGCACTGAAGTACGAGATGAAAATGTTAAGAAACTCTGCATTACCTTCATAAATCAACTCAAAAGTGAAATTAATTTGATTTCATCATTCTTTACTCAGAGGAATCACTCGGTGTGCAATCTAAACTCAACTCTCGCTATCCCGTTCTTTTGCAGCTTAGGGACTCCCTGTATAGATTCTCAAGTATAGTCACCACTGGTGCATGCCTGGGCAGATTTATTAGTAACACTTGTGGTAATATATACTCAATTAATGAATTATCTAATATCGCAGGTAAACATTTCCCCTTTGAATTCATGTTTGGGTTGGGAGGGTGGCCTAATGGTTAAGGTGTTTGCCTTACAAACACAAGGTACAGGGTTTGAGTCTCACAAGGGATAACTGGCTAGGCTTAAAATGGCCCACAAGGGCACTTAGCTTAGTACTAATCTATGAATCTATGAGCTAGAAAGTGGTTTTGTATCCCATCTGGGACTGAAACAATGAAAAATATAACACCATACATGCTGTATAGGCTGAATGTTGATCATTCTTTAAAAAGTAATGCTTGGACAGCATGCCCAAAGAACTGCATCAACCATTTGACACACAGGTATTCATGGCTAGTATAGGAAAGTAATGCATCATTCCTGCAAGCATAGTCATTACTTAGTAAAGAATAAATGTGAAAAGGAAAACTATATTACCAGAAACACAATACCCGCTAGGAACACTAGTCAGTCAAGGCTGTTTTGAACACAGGTAAATAAACTTAAGAAAAATCAGCCATATTTCTGCACCTTCTCTACACCATATGCAATACCTTAACTATGTAATTATCGTGATAATGGAATCATTTTCCAAAAATTCTTTGTCTTATATTAACTTAAGTCCAAAATGGCTTGCCTCAGCTTATGAAGATTGCATCATGATGGTCTAGCTATGAAACATTTGACGGTATTTATTACTTCATGCAAAAGCAGTGTCCACAGATCTGAGAGTCTAATTCTGCGTGCCATTTCTTAAGTAACAAAAAACATTTCTACCTTGTGTCACAAACCTTTTAAATCTTCCATCTTTCATAGGGCTGGAAATGGATAAACTGAGATGGAAGGGTCAGGCAAATTACTAGGATATTAAGGTACAACTGCAGTAAGTTCAGTCAAAACATGAATACCCAATCATTTTCTAGTCATCGCCCATCTTTAAATTAAATTATTGCGATTGAAATCAGCAAAATCATAAAAACTGTGCGATTCAAGCTGATTAGATTCAAGCTGATTAGACACCTACGTAAATAGTTGTTTTATTGTTATAATAGTAATTTCACTATAACCATTAGTTTCTATTTCTATTTTCCTGTTGTACTCATGATCCAGGTTTTATATATTGTAACACATTTGTTGCTACTTTAAAAACTGTAAGATAATTTGGAAATTAAAAAAAATAAATAAAAAAAAAAAAAAAAAACAAAACAAAGAGAATGATTCTTAGCCCAAGACACAAATTTTCAACATTAATATATTTAGAGATGGAGAGTTGTGGGTCATGATGGAGGTCTTGCCCCTCCCCCACTCAAAAAAAGTGCATTTTTTTTTGTTTTGTTTTTTTTACATTGATAATGTGTCTTGCTGACTCGTATTGTTTTTCTTTCATGTTGCAAATTTTCCCAGTTTGTATCTTCAGTACATATTTCAAATTTCCAAACCAGATAAAAGACTGCGAATGGAAAATTTCACTCCAGTTATCTTCATTTTTTCCTAAGGTACTTGAGAGGATAGCAGAGGTCACCTGCAAAGAATCATGGTTTCAGTAACACTACTGCCTAACTAGTCACATAACTTGTGCTGTGTTCATGAATGTGAATTTGACTTGTACCATATGAAATACTAAGCAACTACACACTGAAACTGTCTCTATTACATTAAGATATGGCTAGCTAAGGGTCTGACAAATGAACAGTACCAGTTAGATCAGAGTCCATTTATCAGTACAAGTTAACAATACAAGTAGCCCCAAAGCAAAGTATTAATATTTGCCTGTTCACAGATTTCAACAATTGTCTTCTTTGAGAATACAAGACCGCCCCATCACCTTTTAACAAAGACGACACTTTCAAAAGACTTTGTATTCCTTAGAGACCTGGTGGAGAAAAAAAATGAAGAAAAAAAAAAAAGACAGGAGCATCTCACAGAAGATACTGCTGCTGTGGAACAGACTCACCATTCACATAAAACAAAGTTCATCCCTATCCATTTTCAAGTGCAACTTAAATCTGTGCATGGGAAACAGAAAATGCACACCAGGACTCCTCCCTGTACTACTAATGGACAGAAGCTGCTCCTAAATGCTTTACCCCCTTCAGTTATCTATAGTATGATCCCAGGTATACTCATTTGGGGTAATATATAAATTATCGAATATGGGAATGGGTAAGGCCAGTCTATAACCAAATAGGATAGATTATTTCAAGCACAAAAAGAGAAACTGGCTAGGCTCAAAATGGCCTGAAAGGGCAACTAGCCTAGTACTTGCTTCTAAACATTACAAATGTATTAAAAAGGGTAATGTGTGGAGTACTTTGTGTAAATATTTTAAGGATGCAGACCACAGATTTGATTTCAAGGTAAAGATTTTTACCAACGGTACCACAGCTCTCTATGTAGGGATGATTTTTCTCCAAAGGATTGTTGGAATTAAAAGCAAGAAAACAATATAAATTAAATTCATCTTTGTGTTCTGGAAAAACCAGAGGGGGAAGATTCTTTTTCATGGAAGACAAAATTAGGGAATAACTTAAAGAATTTAGAAGAGCAAGAGATAACTGAACCACCAACACCTTAGGATTCCCAAACTAACACTAGACCATTTGAGGTGCTCCCCAAAATTAAGTAAGTTCCTGCAAGACGCCCTCATTCGGTTTCCATTTCCTGAACCTACTCAGCTTTTCTGTCGCTATGTTTTGCCCTTATGGAATGTACGATGCTTGATGGGTTAAGGAATGTAGAAGAGCTAACTCCCAAGCCATCACTGTCAGCCTGCAATGGAGGTATGCCCATGGATGTACCTGCTTATGTACCACATGACTTTGCTACTCCTTGTAATTACTTGCTACTCCTTGTAATTACTTGAAGAGGTATGGGGGACATAGAAACACAAAAACATTCGCAGAGGCTCTCAATAATAATCTGCTCAAGCAACAGAGACCTCCAAAGCAGAAATGCAAGCAACCTCCACCCCCCAACACAACCCAAATGACACATAACTCACAGACTCAATGTGCCAATAAACCACAGCCCTTAAGGCAAAACAACGTACCAAACACACTATTCATAGGTGACTCTTATAGTCAGGCACACTGATGTCCCACTCACCAGGCTAAACAAGGAGAAGGTTACTGTCAGCTGCCTGTCAGGTGCCAGGATCCACCACACAACCCATGCACTCAGGTCACTCCACAACAAGTACAAATATGACTTTGTCTTGTCCATGTTGGTGTGAATGACCTGAGACGTACCTCCCTGGACTACATGAAAAATAGAGACATTGAAGAGCTCTCCAGTCTTGTAACCCAGGCAGATATGACCCTATCCCAAAGTAGCATCCTGCTATCACCCAGAATTATACCGCAGTATAAGGACAAAATGATTGACTTCAACAATTGGCTAAGCTTCTGGTGTCCTTCTAAGGGGATCCAGTATCTGTCTGCCTAGGACGACATGGTCAACAGACCATGATGCTTTATCAGAGATGGCCTGCACCTGTCACCCCTGAGATTCTGGATACTGGCTAAGGGTCTTGCCGACCCTATAGTGCTTTTAGGCAAGGTTCAAATGGCAAGTTCACCACCATAACAAGAACAGACAAGCAAAAACTGAGGGTAATGCTACTCAATGCTACAAGTCTAAATCTCAAAATGCACTCACTCGAGGCACTCCTTAAAATGGAGAACATAGATATCTGACTGAGACCTGGTTCAAGGCTCTAGTGAGCACCCCTGCATTACCAGGCTACAACTCATACCACAATTTTTGGCCATCTAACCTGGACCAGAACACCAAAGGTGGAGGTGTGTCCATATTCATTAAGGATATCCACACCTCCAGGCTAGTTGCATAGCATAATGTATCCGATGTTATCAAGGAGCAACTAACTATGGGCAAAATTGCAATCCAAATTGTAGCTCGCTAGAGATCCCCAACCATGCCCCAGGATTCCCACTCCTCTTTTCTTGACATAAAGGAAAATATTAGTGTTCAACCAAACACCCTAATAATGGGCAATTTCAACTACCCCACCATTAACTGGGAAAACTACTCATGTACCAACTCATTCACTCAATGCTTTCTGGAATTCATAAATTCCAGTGCCCTGGATCAACTTATCCACACCCCCACCAGGAGCAACAATATCCTAGACCTAGACATTACCAACATGAATGACCGGTGTTCCACACCAGAAGTAAACTCTTCGTTGGTCAGATCCGACCATAAGCTAAATCACCCTAGATATCCTCATCCCACCCCCACCCACCATTAAGGAAACCACGGTAAAAAAATTCTCCAAAGCCAACTTCATGCTTAAGACAGAAGTGGCAAACCATGACACCCATGCAGATGGACAATACAGTTACGACTGCTGAAAACTACACAAATGCACTCTATAAGCACTTGCATGAGTGCATGGATCATGCTATCCCAAACAGAACCAAGATGCTATCCTCCAAAAAAAGGAAGCCAATCTGGTGGTCCCCTCCCATAAACAAAACTCTACAACAGAAGGAAGAAACTGTTGCAAAAGAGAGTAAAAATCCCATGAGTGGAGGAACTCCCTGGTCAGCCTCAGTAAGAAGCTGAGATCCCTTATAAGATCCTCCAAAGCTAGCTACGAAAACAAAATTGCCACCGATTCTAAGGGCAATCACAAAGCATTCTATAGCTATGTCAAGAATCTCAATGGCAACACCCAGATCTGCGCTGAGTTACAGCACAACAGCATGAAAGTTACAGAACCAACTGATATTGCCAACATCCTGGCAGATAGGTTCAGTGCTAACTTTACCTCCCCTCACCCACTAAACGGCCCATATCTATACAGGAAGAATGCAGAATCCCTGTAATCACATCTATGCAGGTAAAAGCTGCACTCTCTAAAACCAAAAACAACATCCATGGGACCGGACATCATCCCAGGCTGCATTTTACACGAACTTCAGAACGAACTGGCTCCCCACCTAAGCACCATGTTCAATCATAGTCTCACATCAGGCTTTGTGCCGACTGAATGGTGCACAGCAACAGTTATCCCACTCCACAAAGGGGGAGCTACCACTGATCCTGGGAACTATTGCCCTATTAGCCTGACAAGCCTGGTCTGCAAGGCCATGGAACTCAAACAAAAACATTGGTAACCTCCAAACTCAGGACCCCACCCAGTTCGGATTTGTGAAAGGAAATCATGCCTTCTGAACCTGATAGACTTCTTTGAGGCAGTCACCAAAGCTGTAGACAAGAGTAAGGTGGATCTCACAGCCTATCCTGACCTCGCCAAGGCTTTCGACACCATCCCCCATTCTGGAATTACAGCTACACTCACTAAACTAGGTATAAATCCCTATGTCACAAGATGGGTTGCCAACTGGCTCACTGACAGAACCCACACTGTAAAAGTTGCAGACTCCAAATCGGACTTCAAACCAGCGACAACTGAAGTACCACAGGGTTCAGTCCTGGGATCTCTCCTGTTTGGTATCCACTTCTCTGAAGTACAGGCTAACACAGAAGGCCTCCAGCTAATGAAGTTCACAGATGACTGCAAACTAGGAGACATAGTCGAGTCCCCAGATGATGTGGACATCCTACAGAAGGGCCTCACTGAGACAGATGCCTGGTGTCAGAGGCATGGCCTCAAACTCAATGCCAAAAAGTGCATTGTCATCCCCTTTGATAAAACTCTGTACCCATGAACTACCACATAAAAGGCAGTCTACTTAATGCTGAATGTGTGATGAGACCTTGGGACCCAGGTGGACAGTAGTCTCTCCTTTGATAAATCACCACAGTAGTCAGGAAATCCTTCTATGCGGCACACCTCATCACAAAAGGGTTCTCATCCAGAAAAAAAGGAGTACAACGTCCCTTTTAGAATGTACCTCACAAAACATCTGCAGCAGCTGGAAAGGCCACAGAAGTACCTCACAAAGAGGATTATTGGCCTCAAACAGATGCCATACACTGACAGTCTCAAAAAACTCCAGCTTTACTCTGTAGCATATCGCCTACTCAGAGGAGCTTTCTGCCCAACATATAAAGCTATGTTAAACCCAGAGCTGTTGGACATGCTACACCTAACGAAATCCCAATCCCTCCGAGCTACACGCTCTTGAGACCTAAACCTTGTCACCACAACAAACAGGACATGCTGGAGGGATAAATTCCTGTCCCAGAGACTTCCTATACTCTGGAATAAGCTACCCATCTATGTCAAGCAAAGTTCCTCATTAGCACTCCAAGAAAAATCTTGAGGAGTGGATGGGAAATAGGAAATACACCCCGGGGATCACTTCTGTGGCTCTGCTCGACAGGGGTACAGGAAGTTTACTTTCTTGGGTGGTGTAAGCCAGGGAACCTTGTTGGCTAGTCTTGCTTAGGCCCTTGGTCCGATAGCCTAGTACCTACCTATGAATCTATAGGTGATGGACACACCAAGTTATGGATCACAGCCATTTCCTTTAAGTTTATGTTCTTTGGTCTGTCTGGAGGACTCCACAGGCATGCACTTTCACTCCCATGGAAACTGCTCCCCAACAAAAATCTCATGTATTTGTAGAGAAAGACTGGTTTGCTGTCAGAAGAGAGAAGGGGAGACCTGGGTTCAACAGAATTTGTGGTCTCAATCAATGGAGTTCTCTTTTTATAAATCCCAAAACTGAATTTACTCCAGACAATGCAAATGCTTGGTCCATGTCATTTTTTTTTTTTTAAAGAAACCATTGCATTTTTCTCTCATGTAATCTGGCTAGAGGAATCACAAGAATCACAGAAGCTATGAATTCCATGATCCTGAGAAATTCTCTTGCAAAAGTCTAAGGTTAATTTGAGAAGTTCAGGAAAAATCTACCTTTTCTTCACTCAAAAAGGCCTTTTGAAGAGAAATATTCATAATGTAACCTAGAAACACACTTCTGTGAGAGAGAGTAAAAGAAGATTTTGCAATATTTATCTGGAAGCCCAGATTGGTCAAAATAAATATAACCAAAGTAAATGACTATTGACATCTGGATAAATATTCTGCAAAGATAAGAAAGTCATATAAATAAGGAAACGTGAATGCCATTTGGTCTGTAATATGCTATGACAGGAGCAAGGCAATTTTTGAATAGCTTTAGAGCAGTTGATAAACCAAATGGTAATGCAAAAAATTGATCATGTTTCCCAAAAACAGAGAACCTTAGAAACTTCCTGAAGTCTATGGTTATGTGAATGTGGTCATAAGAATCTTTTAGATGTAGTGCTACCAAATAACTCATGTGAAGTATGAGCCATAACAGGTTCTGGTAGGTCAACATTTTGAACTTTGGAACATTTACATGTAGATTTGAAATGATAGATCTAGTACTGGTCTCCAATGGGCTTCTTTTTTCATACCAGAACATTCTGGAGTAGAAGTCTTTACCCCCTTTGATCTACAGGTACTGGTTATAGGACTCCTTGGGTATGTAAAAACTGAATAACCTGAGGAAAATATTCTTTTTGGTTCAGAGGCTGGGAAGGCATTCCCCAGAAAGGTGATTTTTCTTATCCAGTGTCAACTGTATCCCTCCTGTACCATTTTTAACACCCTAGAATCTGAGACAGTCTTTTGCCAAAGGGGAATGTTGAGGGCCAGTCTGGGGACAAATTTGTAGAGAAATTAGAGTCTCGTCTCCTCCTCCTATTCATCCTCTGGCCATCTTTTATGTACTCTCTTTTCCAGCGAAAGACTGATTTTGTTGTTTCTTCTTTTTTTTGCATAAGGAGGCCAATACGATTTGTACTGTGGGGCATGAAAGGTGTTAGAAAGTCGCAATCAATTTCCCTCTTTCATCATATTGTTGGAGAACCTAGGTAACAGAACAACAAAACAATACCTCCTTATCTAAAAAAATCTAATATTTCAGGACTACCTCATCAGCGAACTTTCGGTTACATACCAAAGCATGTCTTCTCAACATTGTAGCAGTAGCATTGGCCCTAGACATGGTATCAGCACAATTGTACAGTACTCACTCTTCAGAGCATATGTAGATACCAGAGATAGTTTGGGTCAAAAAGATCTTTTTCTGTAGGAAAATGAAAGCCAATTCTCTCAGAACATCCATATGACAAAGCATATATTTCCAGGTATATGCCTGGTAATTCAGAATTCTGAGGACTCTAGTGGAAGAAGAAAACATTCTTTTACCTATATGGTCCAACATTTTACCTTTTTTGTCATCAGGTGAAAGATTAGTACTAAGGACCAACCTGTTGCCAGTGTGAAATGCAGTTGAAATTGCAGCTGGGTCAGATCTAATTTGAGATAAATATTTTTTATTATGCCAGGTACCTTATACAGGTTTTTTTGTTTTATTTTTTTAAAGTGGACTGACACCTGGGTATCTAGAGAACTACAGGCAGCATCTAAGATATCTTCCTGGGCTGACAGTATACAAGGTATGGGAGAAGAAGGTATATACATTTGTAACATAGAATATCTCCTTCATTTCAGGGGGAACATCTGTTTATTTTGCTAAAAATACTCCATTCTTCCTGGAAAGATTCTGAATCAAAGAAAATTCCCCCAGAGGAGGATAAGAATTAAAATTGGCCTCACAATCAGAGAGCTGAGTTTGTAAATCTGCAGGAGAAGAAACCCTCTCTCTGTCAAAGTCAGAATCATCAGACCCGGTTTCCTCAGGAATAACCTTACAGGGGATGCTCACCTGTAATGGTTTCTCTATACCAGGATGTAATGCCTGCTTCATCAAGGTCAGGAACTTGTCTTTAAGAGTGATTACTTTATCAGAACAGTGTTTAATTTTTAGTTTTAAAAGGAGTTCCAGTAGAAGAGGACCAGCTCGAAGGAGGAACGTCTGCCCTGTCTAATGGACCCTAGTTACTCTGAGAAGGCTCTCTCAGAGTGGCTCCTGATAATTCTCTAATGCCTTTGTCAGACACTGGAACATCCATTGAGGGTTTGGCTAATCCCCATACATGCTGGCTGAAAGGACTATGACAGAGGAAGTCAAAGAGGTAAGCGAGTTGTCTGAGAAGCAACCAATGGCCACTGCAGGTTCCCTCACTGTTGGCAGAGATGTAGGCACAGTTTGCAACAAAAGCTAATACTCTTTGGTAAGGTATTTTTTTTTCTCTTTCTAGGTGTAACAGGAGAAGAATCAGACAAGACTGAGTGTCCCTATTGTATCTGGGGAAGAGGCACCAAAAGTAGTAAGTGTAGCTGGAGCAGGTCAGTCAGAAGGTAATCTGTCATAGAGTGCTCACAAGCAGCACGATGCTCTTAACACTTTCCCCAATCCCTTTATCTTAAAAGTACAGTTAGAATGCAGCTTCTCTGTCAGTACCTCAAACACTCAAAACCACACTGACAGAAATCAATATGGCAGGTAGGATGTCACAAAGCAAGAATAAACATTACACTGACACATACTTTCCACACCATTCCTCTGTAAATGTTTCTGTCCCATAAAATTCAAAGTTTACAAAAAGTTTACACATGCAGTACATAATACCTCACAAAATTAGTCATAAATACCTTAATAAACCGTTTTAGCTAAAATGGCAGCCCCTGACAGGAAAGGTCTAATATTGTGAAAAAACACCGGGTTTCTTAAAGGAAAATATCAGTTTTCGTCAAAAAATAAAATGCATCTTAACTCTTCTTAAAAGGGCAATAATTTTGGAGTGGAGGGGTTATCCAAGAGGGTCTTTTTTTTTTAAACCAGAAAGTGAAGCCTGAGAGATGCTACTTCTTGAGATGGCAAGAAAGTATTGAAGAAATATTCACTCTATGGATTTCATTCCTTTGGACTAGCCAATCAGAAGTCAGGGTGAAGGAGATGGAAGAAGCCAGAGATTTGTATAGCAGTACGGCTGTTGCTGCCTAGACAGGAAGCAACCCAATAAGCCGGAAGGCTACTAAAGCAGTGGGAGTGATGAACATCTTGCAGATTTTATTGTTCATTCTCCACCCCTAACACAGACGCACTAATTCATTCATTTTTTTCATTCTGCCATTGAAGGTAAGCTAAGATCTATACCAAAGATGAGCACACAAGATAAAAAACAAATCCTGGATAAGATGCCAGTGTCTCATTTGACACAAATACAAGCACACACGCACCCCAACTACACACTTAGGAGAATTGATAATCTCGATAAAAAAATAAAAAAAAACTTCTGCTTATCTACATACCCTCGAGATGTGAAATTAAATTTGCCAGTCTCCACCCCCCAAAAAAAAAAAAATGCGACAAAGAAGACATACAGATTCTACATTGAAACACCCCAGCCATGAACTGAATTGGATAGCCAAGCAACATGAAACAATACTACTAACCTGTACATCATTATGCACCTAGGAGGGGCCAGAAATAAATGCAATCATCCTTAAACAAACAGATTAAAAAGGTTTTAGTGTCATAAAACGTGCAACACATTGCTGCAGTGAGGACAGTTGATGTCTGCAGAGAAACAGTGCACATGGCCCACTTCATTTTTTTACCTGGCTTGACTTATTTCCCCTTAAAATTCCCGCTTATAGTTTGAAGTAAAATTACTAGCAAATATTTGGTCCGGATGTACTGTTTATACAACAAGCATGGAAATAAAGTTATAATTATACTTAAGATAAGGCATTAGTGACATAATTACTCCTGTACCTGTGCACGACTCTGCCTCTGCCTCAATGAAGAGCATTAATAAATCCATAATTAACAAGTATAAACTGATGGCAAAAATCTTAGCACTGTGCCAAAAATAATTGCAATTAACAAATACAGTGGAATGAAGAGCTTTTTCAGAGAGAAACAGCTCGTGTCCCAACACTTTTTGCCTGACACACACCACCTACAACAGACATTGTTTCAGAGTAACTCCTTTAAATATGCACGTTTGCGATTTCGGCAAATGCGGAAATAGGCAGAACAGATTAGAATCTGTTGTATAACTGGAGTGAAAACATAATTCCTTATTCAGTAGATTTGCCAACCATAATTTTAATACAACTGTCACAGCATTCATATTAAATAAAGTTGTCTAACAGCTGTTGATCCTGGCTTAAATTTGCTGTGAAAGTTCCATCATGAAACATTTAAGAATGTATCAAAACCACATGAGATACAATTTTCAAGAGCTCCTGAGACTTCAATGAAATTTTTGCAGACCTTTCTGAATTTTGTTGTTTTTGGATGTTTTCTACACTGCCATCCAGAAACAGATATCAGAGATTTAATATAAAGTCATCATGTATTAAAAAAAAAAAAACACTATAGTCTAATGAAAAACCATCACCCCATACCTGGCCCTTTATTTTCTTTAAAAGACCTAGTGACACTAATTATTCTGAAATGAAGGAAATTGATTGTAAATGTATACCCATTTCAAGTCACATTCTGTCAAGTTGCATTCCTGTTGAGTGATCCACTTAATGCAGGCTGTTTGGATGTGCAGGTCATAAGCTCATCTGTTTCTTACGTGGAGTGTCTGAAGTGTTTTATGCTTTCAAGTTGGTGTCTCTATTATTGTTTATGAATGGAGTAGTTTTCACAAGACATTGGGCCCGATTTCAAATCACCTGCTCTCAATGTGACTACTTACACTGAGAGCAGGCCTTTTGGAATCTGGCCTCCAATGTAAACCTGTTTATAGATATGCCTTGTATCAAAGTAAGCTACTTAAACTGAGAGCAACTATTGGAACCAGGGCAGACTCTCACTGAGAGCAGCTCTTTTGGAATCTGGCCCACTCACTGCTCTGTTTTCCACAGATGTGTGAATGCAAAGTTAGTATACATAAAAAACAGATACAAGGATTCAGCATTAAATCAGTTGCAGGAGGGCTTACCTCCCTATAAATGGGATGTGTATTTTTTTCTTTAATTTGATCATGTAAGGTCATTTGTTGTTCATGGCTTTGATAAAATTTGTTCATCTGAGTTTGGTACACCGTGAGTTGGCATTCCCGGAAATGGGTTTAAATTTGTATCTAAGCAGATGAATACGTTAAATCAAAGAGCTTTTGATTTTAATGTTTTCTATCCATAGTAATAGGAGACTGTAATGACTATACCTAGTCGATAGAAATTTTGGGTGTTAAGACACTTGAAGAAAAGCATAAAGATTCTAGCAGACAGAAATTAAACAATGTTAATAGCCCTTGCCAGGAAATTTAGGAAATGCACTATATATCTTCAGCATTATGTTTCATAGTCATTATTGCCTTTAGAAAATAACAACAATGATAGGGATTTCTGAAAACATATACATTAGAAAGGGAGAAAACAGAGCACATCTAAGACGGAGGGTGTAACTTTCTTTAATTAAGCAGACACTGCAAACACTTTTCAGAGACGTTGTTCTGAATAAGTGTAGTGATTTCACCGAATATGTTTTTTTTCTTTTACAATAACAAAGCATTCCTACCACAGGTTGTGAATTAAGGATGCAGACAAAACAGTTAAACTCCTGTTACACAACAATATTAACAGTTAAAAATGCAGTTGTACAAGTAAACTTGCTATAACAGAAGAAAGTCTGATAGAGCGCTGTTTCAGTAGATTAATGTGTACAAGTCCTACCCTACTACTACAGGCCAGCCATAAAAGGATGCCTTGCACATGCTCTGTCAGGAATTCAAGAGGAGATCCAAATAAAAAGAACATTAGAGCACAAAAAGCTCAGATCTTTCATGCCCCAAAACGGGAGGCAATAGGTATGAAAGGAAAAATGCTAGGAAACTTAATACAAATAAAATGATATAGACAAGGGTATATACATCCACACTCTGGCAATACAGCTAAACAGCAAAAACTAGGGGGCTGGAGGGAGGGGACAGCTACTGCAACAATGATGCATTATTAGAACATCCACTGTTAAAATTTACTTAACACCAATGCACTATGATCAACATCAGATCAGTGCTGCAAATAGCCTAAGCTATATGGGTAAATTACTATAGATTAAAAGGGTAAAATGAAAGATGAAAATATATTAAGAATCCAGGAGCCCCTGGAGATTGGTCCTAATAAAGACTGTGCCAGGCCTAGGAAAGGAATCCAGTTTGTAGTGCTTTATAAAAGTATGTATGGGAGGACCAAGCTACTGATTCAATTATGTCTAGAGCCCATCTGTTTCCAAATGACCCCCCTCAAAAAAAAAAAAACAAACAAAAAAAAAACACAAAGCTCTAGCTCAATGGGCCCTAAACCTGTCTGGAAGTGACTTGGCAGTGAGAACAACAAACAGAATGAGCACAAGACAAACATTTATAGTCTGTGTTGATTCCAGTTATCCTTTCCTATAACCCTTACAGGAAACCAGCAGCTGATCAGCTTTCCTGAAGAAATGAATATTGCCTAGATAATATCGGAGCTGCCTGTTGACATCCAGAATATGGAGATCTTTTCTAACTTGATCTTGAAATCAGAAAAACAAACAGGGAGATCAATAAGATAAACTCTGAAACCACTTTAGGCATGAAAGAGGGATTAGTTCTCAAAGTAATCTTGTCCTTGTGAAAGATTAGGGGGGGTTGACAGACCATCAGAGCTTGCAAGTCACTCTCATAGGAAGTTACTAGGCTATTAACCCTGAGGCCCTTATAAGCCTAGCAAAGAGTTTAGCCCATGCATAGACAAATCAGCACCTGATGCCCTTGTATTTTCTATTTCTCATCCAGGCTGTGCTTAAAAGGGGGTAAAGAGGTATTCTGCTTGATGTGGATAGGGAGTCTATTCCATAGATGGGGGAATCTCTGGGACACAAATTAGTTCGGCCAACAAGTCCTATTGATGTCACAGACCAGGTTAAGACCACATATGTGGGTTACTTAAGTGGAGTTCGATGTGCTGATATGCAGCAGTCCCATCAAGGCGGGGTCAGACATCACACTGTATGCCAGACAGAGGTCACCTATGAGGAGTCAGTATGAAAGAGTAGAGGGCTAGAGCTTTTAGCCTGTGTATGGTAGATTTTTGAGGCCCTGGATTCTCAAGGGGAGGAACCTCTGTGGTAGCTCCAGCTGCTGCATGTGCTTTGAGAGGTACATGCCGAAATGGGGTGTTGTACTCAATAATGGACCTTATAAGGGAAGAATACAGGGATGTTATGACCTTGTCCCTGGAAGAGATACCCTTACTTATGAAGTGGGCCATGTAGAAAGCTTTCCATACAATAGAAGTAACATGGTGGTCAAAAGGGGTCTATATTAGAATATCGAAGTTTCAAAACTTCGAATGTTCTAATATCGAACCCTATTCAGCGAAAGCTGAAACCATCGAACATACAGAACAGCGAATTTTTTCCTAGGGAAAAAATTTGCTGTTCCAAAACACATGCACACAACACAAGCACACCAAACAAACAGCAATCCACACACATACACCTAAAATCTTAACCTAACCCTACACTAAACTACACACACACCACTAACTATCCACTTACCTTAACCCTAACCCTAAGGTCAGTCACTATTGCACACTCCTCACCCATGCCCTAACCCTAACTCACCTACCCCGCCCTAACCCTCTCGTCCAATCACACTTACCTTACCCGCGCCCTAACCCTAACTCACCTAAACTGCCCTAACCCTCATATCCACACAATTGCACACATACCTAACCCATGCTCTAACCCTAACTAACCTAACCCACACTCAGTCTCACACTTACCTGAACCCAACCCGTAACTTTCCACCACAATGCTGAAAATACCAAAGCAACAGAAATGGACAACTGAATTCTTTCCCTAGGAAAAAATGTGGTTTTCTGTTGCTTCGTTATTTTCAGCTTTCGCTGAATAGGGTTTGATATTAGAACATTCGAAGTTTTGAAACTTCGATGTTCTAATATAGACCCGGTTAAAAGTCAGGTTGCTATCAATGTGGGTGTCCAAATCCCTCACGACTAACTGTGTGCTTAGGACATTGTTATAAATGTGATAATTTGTGGGAACATTACTCTCCCCAAAGGGGATGATTATGCATTTTTCTGTATTCAGCATGAGGCCATATTTCTGGCACAAGTCATTTGTTTAGGTGAGACCTTCTTGAGAGGATGTCCACGTCACTAGGGGAATTGATGTCAGCTCCCAGGTTGGAGTCGTCTACAAACCTGGTCAGCCATAGCCCACTGGTTTTGGACTGCACCTCAGAAAAGTATATCCCAAATAACAGAGGCCCCAAGACCAAACTCTGGGGTATGCCACTCAATACGGGTCTACTGCTTGAGGTGGCTTTCTTTATTTTGAGTAGGTTGGTTCTATCAGTGAGCTAGTTAGCTACCCATCTGGTAACATACAGATTGATGCCTAGTTGAGAGAGTATCTATTATGCCGGAGTGGGGAACAGTGTTGAAGACTTTGGTCAGGTCAAGGTAGGCAGTGTGCACAGTCTTCCCCTCATCCATGGCTTTGGTGGTGGTCTCAAAAAAGTTGACCAAATTTGACAGACATGACCTCCCCTTGACAAAGCCAAACTGTGTGGGACTGAGTGTTTGGAGGCTGCCAATGTCCTTGTTAATGAGGTCCATGGCCATGATATAGTTAGGCTGATAGGTCTCCAATCGGATCGCTGGATGCTCCACCTTTGTGTAAAGGGATGACAGTGGCTGTCCTCCACTCAGCTGGGACAAAGCCAGTACTCAAGCTTTGGTTGAATAGTTATGGTGCTGCAAGTTCCTGCCTGAGTTCATGTAGGATGCAGCCTGGGATGTTATCGGGTCCCATGGAGGCTGTATTCTTTACCTTTAAGAGAGCAGTGATGACCTGATCCCTTGATAATAATGAGAAGGGGGCATTTACTGGGAATGTCCTAATTTACTGATGGGGAGACAGATAGGTGACATTTTTGCTGAATCTGTCAGCCAGCAAGTTTGCTATATCTACGGCATTTGTACATGTGGTGTCCTTTACCACCAGTTCTGAACAGATCTGGGTGTTACCTTTGAGATTACTAACATTTGTGAAGAAGGCCTTATGATTGTCTCTAGTAGATATGACCATTTGGACTTGAAGTTTGCTTCGGAGGATTTCACTAGTGCTCTTATTTGCTTGTTTAGGCAAAGGAGAGACTGCTTCCATTTAGGCACCTACTCCTTCTTGGTCCTGGACAGCAATTGTTTTCTTTTGTTATAGAGTATTTATTGCAGATGTCCACTAGACAGGTTTAATCTTCCCTGCGGAGGATGATTTAGTCCTGTCAGGTATTCCTAATTCCATGCATCTATATAAATGTCCGTATAGTAATTTGGTATAGTTTTGGATACTGGTACCAGTTTCTAGAGGGGGGCTCTAAATCTGTTTATACCATCCCTCAGGAGGCTATAATCAGCTTTGGAAAAGCTTTTTTGTTCGACCCTAGTGGGGGGGGGGGTTGGGGGAGATGGTGACTTCGAACATGACCGTTTCATGGTCTGATCTTACAAGGGAGGATGATACTGCAAGGGTCCTGCAGTGGTTACTCATGTTAGTTAATTCCAAGTCCAAGATATTGGCACCTCTTGTGGGGTATCGACTAGCTATTCCAAAGCATTTGCATTGACAAAAATATCAAAGAATCTCTGGGCATTTGTGTTCTGACAGGAGTAATTTTTTACTCTATGTTTAGGTAGTTAATGTCACCCAGGATCAGGGTAAATGGTTGAATCTTGATTGAGTCAAAGAGGTCTAGATAGGCAGTTTGGGCATCTTGGTCAGATTTGGGGGCCAGTAGCTAACTAGGATTTGTATAGGGGTCTTTGCCAGTGGTTAACTGCACCTGGAGTATCTCCTGTGTCTCAAACTGTTTAACCAGCCTGGAGGTGTGTATGTCTTTAATATATATTGAAACTCCACTTCCTTTGGCTTTACTACCCACAGTTTGGGGTCTGAAGGTATGATAGGATGAGTAACCAGGTATGGCTGGAGTGCTCTCCGCAGCTTTGAACCAGGTTTCTGTGACGCCGCAGATGTCAGCATTTTCCAGGTTTAAGAATGCTTGCAATGAGTGCAGTTTCATGTTTAGACTCCTAGCATTTAGCATCATGACCTTTAATTTGGGTTTTGTTTAAATTTTTATGTTGGTAGTTTTAACCTCATCACTTTTTCTAAACAAGGCACTATGGGGGAGGCAAGTGCCTTTGCCAAAAGCCCAAGTGAGACAGATGCAGGCCATCTCTGGCAAAGCATCATGGTCTGTCAACCATATCTTCCCAGGCTGTCGGATACTGGATCCCCCTGGAATGGCACCAGAAACTAAGCCAATTCTTAAAGTCAATCATTTTCTGTTTGCATTGAAGCATCATTCTGCATGACGGTAGAATGCTGCTTAAGGGTAGGGAAATACCTGCCCGAGAGACACATTAAGCGAGTTCAATCACATCTCTCTTGATATAGTCCAAGGAGGTACATCTCAAGTCATTCACGCCAACATGGACTATGACAGAGTCATAACAGTACCTGTTGTTGAGAGACTTGAGTGCATGCGTGATATGGTGGATTCTGTCCCCTGACAGACAGACAAACCGTGACTTTCTCCTTATCCAGCCTGGTGAGAGACACATCTGTCTCTCACAATGGAGTCTCCCATGACTAATATATGTTGGGTTTATAGTTAAGCCTTCGTGGTTATGAGACAGGTGTGTGAACTATGCATGGTATGTTGTGTGGAGATCGCGCATGTCTTTGCCTCAGAGGTCTCCTTTGTCTGGGTATGTTTTTGTTGAGGATCTCCATGTATGTGGGTGGTGTTCAAGGTGTAGTGATTGTGTTGACAACCTTATCAGTGCCAGATGTACTTGCTTGTGAGGGAGAGAGCATGGACTCTAGGTTCCTAATGTAATTGCAACTCTTGCAAATCCTAGATGGTAGTAGTAGGTGGTTGTCTGTGTACATAAGGCAGTTTCCACACTTTCTCAGGATGTTCATAGCAACCAGACTGGTAGGAGAAACTGTAGGAAATTGTCCATCCATATTTTTCAGAATCTGAGAGAGAAGGCCAGGGAGAGCTAAGGGGTTAGCCTAAACCCCAAGTGCTTAAACCAAAACTAAGAGGCTTAAAATAACACTTACAATTTACGCAGGCTATAAAACAAGTAGTAACAAATGCAACAGAAAAGGTGCAATTTAACACTTTAGAGAACAAGCCGTAGCAAGTAGCAGAAAAAGAGATGAAGTAATGGAGCAGGAGGAGGAAACACAAATACAGTAAAAGAAGCAGAATAAAACAGTTTCCATGTTAAGAACCTCAATTCAGCCTGATGAGCTAGTTGAAATTTAGAAAGAAAGTAAACTTTTCAAGCACAAAGTCAAGGTCCCAAGAAAGAGCCACTTGTTTACAAGGTGAACACTTTCAGAAAGTGTTCAACTTGAGGATGATTAGAAAGTGGAGGGGGCAGATACAAGCAGACATGGTTGGCAGGTTAAACTTGATAAAGGAGAAAGAAAGGCCGGAGGACAGTAACTCACAATCAAGAACCAAAGGCAGCCAGGTCATAAGAAGGTCCTGTTTTTTTTAAATGGCACAAACTATTCCACTTACACAAATATGATTTCCTAGTAGCAGGGTTATTTATTTCCTTCAAAACCTGCTGCTCATAAGAAAAGGTGCCTAAAATCATATCAAAATTCTGTTACCCAGGCAGTCTCTTAAGAGTTTTCAGGATGAGGTACATCAAACAACCCTGGCCTTATGTGAGTAAATCCAGTCTTAGGGGAAGCCTGTGGTAATTGCTCTTAGTCAGTTTCAAAAGAAGGCAATGATGGTTATCACTGTTTCCTCAGCAAAAATGGACCACCACCATGATCTTTGGAGAGCCCTTCTTAATCTTTTACAAGAACCTTGGACAGCAGTGAAAAACATGGAAAAGCATAGAGGAACATTCCTCACCACTGGAATGAGAAGGCATCTGTTTTCCAGACCTGTTTGCAAGGAATTCTGGAGAAGAATTTCTATAGTTGTCTTTTATGAAAGGAGGCAAAAAGATCTACTTCAGGTGTTCCCCAACAACTGGATGAATTCTTGCTAAACCCCAAAATAAACATTCCATTCATTATGGTCTGCCCTGGTCCTGCTTAGGCTCATAGGTTCATAGCTTCTTAGCTTCTCTGCTTCAAAGTTTTCCCTGGCAAAATGTATGAAGCTTGAAAAGTCAAACTGAGCAGAGTTCCCACCTCCCAGTCTATCATAGTAAATCTGCAAAAGGGTCAGATCTGGTACTCTCTTATTCGTTTATGCACCACATCTCTGTGGTGTGGTCTGCAAAAACTTGCAGAGGTTCCAGCAACCAGATATGGTTTGGGAAGTATTTATTTCTGCCAATATCTGCTTGACATGTGTGGTTCTGTCTTGCTCATTCCACATACCTTGCACTTTCACCCCTTTTGAAACCATTTCACAGATCAGGTCTGAGCCATCAGTTGTGATAGCCTGAAGAGGAGGTAGAAGACAGAATGGGAGCCCTGGATTTTGAGAGGACTAGTCTATCCACCATGAGTCCATAAAGATAGGGATCTTAAAAAATAAAGGGCAAAGATGCACAGTTAAGACTGACCTGAGTCTGTAAATATAAGGCAATTGTCCAATTACGGAAAATGTGAATACCTTGGTGTCTGCCACAAGCAATTACTGTATCAAGACAATTGTAAATGCCCTTAGAGTCACAAGTAGTCCTAGGGGAAAGACGGAGAACTGAATGTGCAGCAGATAAAATCTTAAAAAAATATATTATTTGAAGTGCTTGTCAATAGGAATGGGATGGTAAGCACGTTTTATATCCAGCTTTACAGTGAAATGAGAGGAGGAACCAAGGGTAACAGGGTCTGAAGGAACAATTTGAACTTTTGGACTCTTACAAAAAGGGTTGAGAAAGGAGAGCTCTAGCTCAGGCCTTTGAGTCTACGCTCTCTGGCACCGGGGAAAATCCTTGAATAAAACCTTGCCCCTCTGGTCTGTAGGCACTGATTCTCGGATTCACCGAGGTAACATTTTATCCAGAAAACATGGATATAATGTTGTACAAGGAGGAATGCCCTTGAAAGGAGGGATAGCAAGATAATCCCATTGTAAAGTGTACATCTGTTAAATGAATTTTATTACCCAACTGCTTGCAAGAATGTGGTAACACACAAGGGAAGAGAAAGATTCAGGAAGATAAAAAGGTTGACAACATGAGAACCTGAAAAGGCCAATAATCATCTTGACTTTTTAGACTGTCCTTAATTTTGAGAGGCTTTCCCTTTTTTTTCTGGCACCTCCATACCATTGCTTTTTAAAATCCTGTTTGGTGGCACCTTGCTGCTCAAATTACTTATTGAAGAGGGAGTTGAGGAGGAAGGAAAAAAAAAAAAGAAAGTTGGAAATGTGAGTTACTCCTTGTACCAACTTCACCCTCTCATCAAACCTCCACCTCTGCTGTGGTAGAACCAAACAGAATTTCTTTGTCTGGGGAAAAATTTAAATTTTTAATAAAATCAGGTAGATTTTGAGAATGTAACCAAGCAAATCTTCTCACGTCTGACCCAGAAGAAGCAGCCCTGAAGATAGTATCCTCAGCATCATAAGAACACCAAGGCATGTTTAACATGAGAAGCAGAAATAAGAAGCTTTCAGTAAGTGTTTTACCTTAGAAGAGACAGACACACACACACACACACACACACACACACACACACACACACTGGTCCCACCACTACTGCTGTATGGTACAGAAACCTGGGCAATAAAAGTACAGCAGTTGAGTAAGCTAGAGGTGATGGTGATGAGGTGCTTGAGACAGGTCATAGGATGCACACTGTGGGACAGGTGAAGAAAGTAGGACACGAGCAGAAACCAAAGTCTTCTCTGTCTTCTCACTTCTTCTATAGTTCCCTACCCTGTTTTACTTATAAATGATCTACAGAGCATATTACTTTTTTCTATCATTCTTAGCCTAAAGAAAGAAAGAAGGGTAAGGCTATGTCTGAAGAGGATTTATACTGAATGTTTGAGCATTCAAAAATTCGAGTCTCATATGGTCAACACCATATGATCGTATTTTTGAATGTTCAAATATTGTAATGGAGATGTCCGTACAGGGCGGAATGGGAAGATTTCCCTTTTCTGCACTGTAGGGCGATCTCATAGTTGGTATATTTAAAGAGCGGGGAGTGGGGGGGCTGGGGGGCTTGCCCCCATTTAGAGCATTCAGGTAGGTGTTTGTGTAGTTTATTTTTTTTTTATTAGATATTCAAAGTTTTGAAAGTTCGATCATATGGTGTTGACTATAACAGTCGAACTTTCAAACGTTTGATTATCCAATATTAACCCGTCTGAAGAATATTATGATGAAACAGATTTCAATATTATATCACAGTTGCAGAAGCCTAAGCTACTCCATGTGGATCTTTCCCAGCTGCTCCCAACCAGCTTTTCAAAGTTAAAAAGCACCTTCTTTCTGGTCCATCAGAAGCTTGAGAGGAGTTCCATATAAAGTACAGTTAGAGCTGAAAAAGCTCAGAGCTTTCTTGCTGCCAAAGAGCGCTCCTTTGGTGGATCCCGTGGACTGGTTGGGTCAGTTAGCAATCCTGCAAGGCTGGGCAGCTAAGTCCCCCGTTTCAGAAAACCTTTCACTAAATGTATTTTTCTGAGGAAAAGAACATTATTTTTTATGTAAAAATGTATTGTCTTATGCTGCAAAAGTGATTTTTATTTTAACCTATCACTTCTTGTTAGGGGAACATTCTGTGCAAATATTTGTGCAGAGATGAACATTATGGTGGGTACTGCTCAGATTTTTCTCATGTCAGTGTTGGGGAAAAAACTCAGTCAGGATTTTTTTTGGATTCCAAAGTTTTACAAAATGCCTTAAGGGTATTATAATTGATTTGATCACACAATCTAGCACAAAAACACCTCCACTTCTAATCCTGAACATGTGCAGGATGGAGTCGCAGACCTAAAAAGTAAGATTGTGTATGTCATCTTATAACAGTGCAAAAAGTTTTTTTCCCCTACAGGTTGCATATATTTTTAGGTTTCAGGGGCTGGACTTTGTGCTTCGGCAGGCTGGCTGTCCATGCTTTTCTTACCCAATCCTACTTTTAATTGTTTTAATATTTACCAACTGCTTCACAGTCTGCATCTTCAATACTTCATTCTCAGCCGAACCTGTAAAGCAGTTACCCAGCTCCAACTCTCTCTTTGAGGACATAGGAAGGAAGGCAGTCTTTGGGTGTCAAGCTGACTCCATTTGTGCCTCAAGTAATGATGGGTGACTGCTGAGTCCAGTCGTGGTTACTCAAATCACTTATCACTGCCCCTACTGTAGCACCTATAGGCACTAAAGAGGATAAGCACATTCTCTGTAACAGTAGGCATGCCCACAGAGATCCACTCTCGTTGGTCACAGGGGAAGGGGGTTGCATTTTTTTTTTTACCTAAAATTTGGGATACGTAGCTAGGGTCCTGGGATTGTGTGTATGTTTAGGGCTGATCCTTTTCTGGGGAACCTCCCAGGAAAAGAAAATAAAAAAGTAAAACATGTGGTTTCTCATGTTTCGGTTTCCGTTGTCAGGGAATAATTAATAGGGAATTAATTTAAGCTTTTGCTGATCCCATTGCTTGCGCTGAGAAGAGGAGAAAAAATGTGATTCCTGGCTTTCTGACTCGGAAATCCAGTCAGAAGAGAAATTGGAGGGTGAAGGTTGAACTTCGGGATTTTCTCATCAGCTTGAAGGTTCTAATTCTGTGAAAAGTGTTGCTTCCAATTTCTGTCCAGCAGAAATTTCTTTTCTTTTTTTGAAACATTTTTTTGCATTGGGATTAGAATAAAATTTCCATTGCTCAGCAAATGCATTATGATTTGTTATAGTTGCATGTTCCCCAGTCAGCAACTGGTTTTCCTGTTTTACCTGCTTTAGTGAATGTTTTTCCTCATAGCTTGTAGTTTACCTGATAGACGGCCTCGTGCTTCTAGAAAGTCTGATAGAGGAACCCTGCATAACCAGTCTCATAAATACTTGCTTTCTAATAATAAAGCAGATCCTACAGAGATGTCCCTTTCGAAAACTGTATTTGCTAAACAAATTGCTAATATCAGTCTCATTCCCTATGATAGAGATGGGAAAGCTTTTAGTGTTTTGGCAAAGTAGCTCCAATTACAGAAATAGTAGAAGAGAACAGATTACAGTGGTTCAGGCTCATGTGCAGAAAAGCAAAAGACAATCTGGTGAAGATAATTTGGATTAGACAGGAAGAAGGCAAGAGGAAGAGAGGGCATCCAGGAAAGAGGTGGATGGATTGTGTGAGAGGATCCATGACAGGCACGAGTGTCGAAGATGGCAGGAGAGCGGCATTGAACAGAGGAAGATGGCAACAGTTGACAACACCCCAGCGCCATGTAGATAATGGGAAAAAGGGGGTTGATGACTATTATCTATTCAATGGCAGAAACTTAAATGGAAATATGCTAAAAGTGAATTCAAGCACAAACATATTTTTTGTTGCATAATTTTCACATCTCCACCCAGCACTGGCATCCAGCTATGTTCATGTATACCTTATCCACCCTTCTTGAGTACCTCCATATCTCCGAATGGGCAATCGCAGGCATGCCTCTTCACAAGCAGGCCTCCCAAATCCTTGGGGAACTTGTCTTATGGCAAAAATTCTAGTGACAGGTAGCAACAATGACCCAAAAGGCCTTGAACTTGGTGATGGGAGCAGTCATTCAGGACTGGTAATGATCTCCACTAAGAGGAGCAACATGCAATGACATCAATACATCTGTTGCTCAGTCTTACAGGACTGTGTGCTACACAGTTCTTTAACTTCAATGCAAGGGACATAGGCAGTGGTTCTCCCTAAAACCTTTCCCAAGAATAGGAGAGTTGGCCATTGGCCGCTTCATTCACCCCTCCCCCTAGCTGGCATTACCAGTAACTGTATTTTATATCAGATTTTGGGTGACTGGCTGCACAAGTGATCTCTTGTCTCTATGCAATGGGGCTAGCTTTTATGAAAAAAAAATTGCAATCAACATCCCATATGAGACTGTATAGACTCATTGTTATAAATATGGTATTGCACTGTGACCATTTGTAAGTTATAACCAGGGAAGCAAAATTACATCTTTAAAAAACAGCTCAACTTAAAGCAAAATCAGGGATCTGGGTAATTGAACATACAATGGCAAGTCTGCAGGAACCCAATAAAACATCCTAAATAGAATGAGATAAGGAATGGAAAACTGATGCAGCAAAGTCTATAGGAAGAGGAGAAGGTAAAGATGAGTAAGGAACAGAGGACACGATCAGGATGAATGAGAGGAATTATCAAAAAAATGGGCAGTTATGAGGATCTGTGATGTAGTGAGATAAAGTACTTACTGTGCCCTAGATTTCCCATGTAGCAGAAACTGGAATGACTGGGCAAGGAACATGAGAGTGAATAGTCAATGATGGCTTATGCATCTCATGGGGAGTGACACGGCCCAGTTAACTGCCAATGCTTACACTTATAGGAGAGTGAGACCCACAGCATACATCAATATGGGGTTGGGCTGTCACCATCCTTCATGAAGCCAAATAGCAGCTGTGCATGAAGCACGTATGTATCACTCAAGGAAGCACCTAAGGTGAGAGTCAGTCACCATGGGGAAGGGTTAGGCTCCAAGGTTCATTACGGACTCATGAATTATGATTGACTGCTCCTACTTTCCAACTCGCACACCCTTGGGGAGAGAATGTAATGGTCTGTTGCCCTGACCAGACAACAAATCAGCCATTATCACATTAGACAAGGAAATGACAGTTACACAAGTAAACCTATAACAGTAGATGTTCAAACTATCACTGCTGTAGTAGAGAGGAGTTGACTAAAAGTTAAGTTTGGGAACATAGCCATTTAGAACTTTCATCCCAAGAGGGACGGAGAGAAGCAAAAGTCCAGAGATGCCAATACTAGGAATATAACAATACAAAGTCCACACCTTGGCATAAAACATACAAAAAATAAACTTGATGGAAGGATGGAGCAGGTTCTGCAGCAGTAATCATTCAAACATCTACAGTTATGGTAAATGTACTTACACAAATGAACTTTGTTCATTTGATCAGTGCTACAGTAACCCTAGCTACATGGGTAGATTATCACAGCTTAAACTGATTAGGAGGAGGAATGATGAGAGTCTAGGATCCCATGGAGAAGGGTTCTACCAAAGTCTGGCATAGACCCGAAGGAGGAGTTTAGTTTATAGTGCTTTGTAAAAGTGTGTACTGAGGACCAAGTTGCTGCTTCTAGAATATTTATTTCCAGTTTGATGACCGGGGGAAGTCCACTGGGCCAAGCAGAGTCCTTTTTCAGTGAAGGCCCGGGGAGAAAATTTCCAAAAGCAGTTAGAATATAAACACAAGTATGGAATATACAGTATACAAAAGCATAAATATGCAATTTAAAGCAGAAATACAAAATCAGGGAGTATACGTTTAAAGAACACAAATGTTAAAGTCAAATGTAATACAAATAATACAATTAAAAGCACATCTCAAAGTGTTTATACATGTTTAGTGTTTGTTTTAACAATAATGTTAGTGAAGGGAGGTTTGAGAGAGAGTGTAATTTAGATGGGAAGAGAACAGGAATATGCTTGGCATCTAACCCTTTACAAAAAGTAATAGCATGAGACAAATATTTTCAAACGGTCTTGACACAGATTAACCATTTTACTTACCTTTACAAGAAATGAACAACTGATTAGAAGTTCTGAAAGACTTTGTTCTGTTAAGATAATACCTTGGATGCCCATAGGCAACTCTTGTACTAAGTGTTCTTTCTCTCATTTTCAGCTTCTAGAAAGAAAAGTTGCTAGATAGCTTGGCTTCAGGTAAACCCAAGATACCACTTTAGGTATAAACAAATGACTACCTCTTAAAGAAATCCCATCTTTGTGGTAAATGAGATAAGGTCGACTAACCACGAGACCATGCAATTCAGATACTCTTCTTGCAGAAGTTAGACTTCTTTCCAAGTAAGATGGTTTGATGTGTTAAGAACCTCAAGACAGCCCAGCAAGCTGGTTCAAATGGTGCAAGAATATATGTTTTTCTAACACAAAATTATGATCCCAAGTAGTGGTCACCTCTTTACTAGGAGGCTTCTTATGCTACACCCCTTTCAAAAACATTTTCATGTGAGGTTGCACTGAAAGAGATGTAACCATGGGCAGACATGCTGAAATGGCTTACAAGAAATCCTTGACTGAGGAGTAATACAGGGCATAAGATAGCAAAACTCACACAAATACAGTGGAACCAGAGAAACACTAGTGCTGAATAGGTAATTATTATTTGGTTGATGCCAACTAGGAATTTTTTTCCATTTGCTGGTATCCATTTTCTAAGTAGCAGGCTTTCTTGCCTCCATTATCACCTGATGCCCCTACTCAGAGAAAAGGTGCCTAAATTCACCTAACATCAGTCGGTCAGCCAGGCAGTCATATGTAGTTTTTTTGTGTAAGAAAGTATCAAACAACTGGTCTTGTGTAAGCAAATCCAGTCTGTGATGAAGCTTATGGTAATTACCCCTGTCTATTTCCAAAATAATGCAGAACCACACAGTTGCATGGGCCAGAAGGAAGTCACCACAATTATCTTTAGAGAGTTCTTATGAATATTCACAATAATCCTGGATATTAGTGGAAAGGGTGGAAAAGCATACAAGAACATTTCTGTCTGTGGAAAAGAAGCTGCATCTGTCTCCCACGCCTTCTTGCATGGATTCCTGGAGCAGAATTTTGACATCTGAATGTTGAGAGTGGCGGCAGATCTATCTGATGTGTTCCCAGAGATGGATCAATTCTTGGAAGACTTCGGATTTAGTTTTCATTCATGAGGGTCTGTCCTGGATCTGCTCAGACTGTCTGCCACTTAGTTTTGTTCAGACAGCATACAAGATGCCTGTAGACTGAGATTGTTCTGAAATGCTATATTCCAGGCTACCATGGCTAGTCTGCCTAGAGGGTAAGATCTGGTTCCCCCTTTTCTTATTTATGTATCATATTACTGTGCTGTTGTCTGTAAATACTTGGAGTTCCAAGAGACCACAAATGGCTGAGAAAACAGAGCATTTATAAGAGCTCTCTCTCTGTTTTTTGTGGTTTGTTCTGTCTTTTTTGTTCCAAAGAATCTGCACTTTTATCCCCATACACACAGCTCCCCAAGCAAAGTCGGAGGCATCTGTTGTGATGGGCTGTGCTGTGGAAAAAAGAATCTCATTTTTCACCAATTCTAAAAACTGGAGTTTTGCAAAGTCTGGGGATGTTGATGCTGGGACCAAAGTCTTTTCAAGTACCAATTTTTCCTCATGTAGAGTCCTGCAAGATGATCCATGAGTATCACAGATGCCATAACACACAGGTTAAGAAGAGGTTATATATATTCAAGATGAACGAGTGACAAGAAAGCTTGGGGTTTCGTTCAGATGCTTTACTACATACAAACATCAGGATGGATAGCAGCATCATTAAATATGAATGAACTCGTTAAACAGAGCTTTTATACATACATGCTTGCATCTCAACAGCTTACTACAAAATGGCAGTCAGGTTTGCATGTGTTCAGTATTTATACACTTGTGCAAGCCCTTGGATAGGTATATACACACACATACTGATCTACATTCTCCCTCTTAAAAAGATTGTCCTTTAAGGAAAACAATATTAGAGCTAGACATGCATTATTATATACATTAGAAACAAAACACAATGTTTATGTCCAAGTTGCTTTATATCTGCTACAAGGTTTAGAGATTCGACCATATCTCGTAACTTAACAGTGAAGACCAAATTTAGCAACAGGGACAGTCTGCGGTGCACAGCTCGTATCAGGAACTTCTGGATTCATCATAGAAACAGAATGTACTCTGGAATTTCCTCAGGAAATGGAACACCAGACAACTCATTCAGAGGGTCTCTCACACAGGCTATCTGCTGTGATATAGGCTCAGGCACCTGTCAAAAATGCTTCCAATTCCACATAAAAGTTTCTCCTTCTTATTCCACAATGTAGGATCTCGGCTCTCTACCAATATTCTTCATGACACCAATCCGATGATAACCTTAGGACATTTACGTTCTTACCACTTCTCCCTCTTGTAATGGAGTGAGCGGTTTGCTGGTCTTATCTTAGTAGGACTTCTGGGACAGGCACTGCTTCACAGATTGGCTTTCACTGATCTGTTGTTCTTGACACATGGAACCAACAATTGACTACAGATTGATAATGTGGTTCTGGTTTGTCTAGCCAGAAGTCTCCGACTAGGTGAACCAAGATGTTTGTCATAAGGAACATTTATGAGATTCAAGAGATTTAGGAAAACATCACTAATATATCTCATTTTGAGTTCTCTAGTAACTGTTTTGCACTCTGAATAGGGTGTTCTGCCAAACCATTTCACTGCAGGTACTCTGAACTACTTGTGACATGAGTAAAGTCTCATTCCTCAGCAAATCTTTTGAACTGTTGGCTTGTAAACTGCATGCCACTGTCAGAAATAACTTTGCACAGACTTCCATGTACAGCAAAATGACGCGTCATCTTAGTAATAACAGTACTGGATGCTAGGTTAGGAAGTACATCAATCTTGAACCAATTGGATTAAGAGTCTACTAACACCAAATAATGTTGACCATTCACTCGAAGATGCCTGTGGCAACTGTCAACCAAGGTAGTTCTAGAATCTGGTTAAAATGAAGTGGTTCTTTCTGTTGATGTGGTTTTGTACTATTACACACTGAACAAGATAAAAGTGCTCTCTCAATGTCTTGTGACATACAAGGCCAAAATACTAGCTCTCTCACCCTTCTTTTGGTTGATTCAGTTCCTGGGTGACCACAATATAAGACAGCAATGTACTCTGGTTGCAAGAACTTTGGAACAATTACTTTTGGACCTTGCATTATGATACCTTTGTCAAACAAAATCTCATCTCTGTATAGAAAATAAGGTTGCACTTCTTGGGGTAAACTAGATTGCTTAGACAGCTATCCTTGACTGATAAAGTGGGTGAGCCTTTGAACTGGATCTGTGGCTGTGTGATTTCTTGGCTCATCAAGGTGCGAGGAAAAAAAATCTCTCACGTCCATGACTTCAAAAAATCAAGGTTCTCATTCCCATGCTGTTCTGTGGCGTTTCTGGGTCATCTGGATAAGGTATCAGCAAGATAAAAGAAGTTTGCCTTTCTTGTAGATGATTGAAATTGTACTTTTGCAATCTCAGCAACATGTGTTGCAGTCTGGCTGAAGCTGAATGCATTGGCTTTCTCAAGATAGTGACTAATGGTCGGTGGCCCATTTCGATCTGAATAGGTCTACCATAAACATAATCATGGAACTTCGAACATGCAAACACAATTGCCAAAAGCTCTCTTTCTCGATCTGCATCTCAGTTCGGGTAAGAGTTCTCAATGCATAGGCAGCAGGTTGATCCTCTTGTAGAATGACGGCACCAAGTCCAAATTTCAAAGCATCACAGGAAAGTCTAACTTGTTTGTGAACATCATAGTATCTGAGTGTTGGTGGATTTGCAATTCTGTGTTTCAGGACACTGAATGCTCTTTGGTGTTGCTCTAACCAAGACCAGGATACATCTTTATGCGTCATCTCTCCGAGTGGTGTTGATGGTTTGCTCAAGTCTGGAATGAGCTTGCCTAGGTAGTTGACCATGCCAAAAAAACTTTGCAGGGCTTGAACATTGTCTGGAGCTGGCATGTCGAGAATGGCTGTTTATTTTGAAGGGTCTGGACGTAGGCCTGCGCTCATAAATAAATGACCAGCATAAGAACTTCTTGTAGCCTGAATTTGCATTTGAGTGGATTGAGCTTCAGATTCACATGACTTGCCCTTACTAGAACTTTTCTGGAGGTTTATGTCATGTTCTGCTTTATCACAACCTCCTACTGGTATGTCGTCTACTACAGTAGCATAAGGATACCCAGAAAGAATTTGCTCCATTGCACGTTGAAAGACTTCACTTGCAGAATTTATCCCAACTGGCATTCTCAAAAATCTGTACCTGCCAAATGGAGTACTGAAAGTAGGGAGCAATGATGATTTCTTGTCACGCTGAATTTGCCAAAATAAACTCTTTGCATCCAAGACAGAAAAAAAAGTGGCTTTTGGCATCAAGGCTGCAACTTCGACTGTGCACACTGGATAAGGAGGTCTTTTAAATGCTTTGTTCAAATCTTGTGGATCAGTACATATTCTGATGTCATCTGAGCTTTTCTTATGTACAATCACCATGGCAGATACTTTCTCTAACTCTGCTTTAACACTGTCCTGCATGGCTTTTGGAACTTTATGTGCTGGCCTGATAACTGGACTGACGTCTGGGTCTAACTTAATGGAGTACACATCTGGAAGTTTGCCTAGTATGTCTTTGAAAAGATCAGCATAGGTAGAAAAAAATGTGTTGGGCAAAATTAAAGTAGTGGTCTTTCAAGCTAACTTGGTGAACTTCCTTACTAAATGAAAAGCAGTCCCATTTTTCAAACTGTCTCTAAGCCCTAATAATGACTGAACGTGCCTCTTGACCACATAGAATAACAAGTCATAGCTTCTTCCAGTAGAGTAACATGAAAGCACTACTGAGCCTTTGGTTTGAATTTCTTCACCTCCATAAGCAACAAGTCTTACACACCTTGCCAAATCAAGCCTTTCAGCTTTACATACTCTAGCAAATGTTTCTGCTGACATAACATTGCACTTGGAGCCTGTATCATCTTTGAGCTCTGTGGGTTTACCATTTATCCGAACAGTACAAAATACTTCATTTATGGCCCTTAAGTCTGCTGCACTGACTGTTTCATGAAGCACTGACACACCATCAACATAAAGAGTAGAATTGTCACCGTCTAACTGATTAACTCATTTCTTAAAATGTTCCCATTTCATAAAAGAATGCACGTCTTTTTGATTTACAAAATCTTTTGAAATTATTCCATTTATTACATTTGTGGCATTGCTGACCAAAAGCTAAACATTTCTCCCTTTTAGATTCATAATTACAACAGCTGGCAATAAAAGTTGGTACATTAGAATTGTGGAAAGCCATGAATCCTTTTGATTTTGCTGTCTCACTCTTATACTTCACTGAGACTGTGCTATGTCTGGAATGTGCTAGAGTGTTGTAGTGGTTACAGTTGCTGCCATCTGCTTGGTCATCTTCTAACCATGTGCTGCATATTATCAACACGAGCTTTATCACTGTGCCTTCTAGAGCTATTCTCATTTACATGCACACTCGAGTGCTTCTCCGAGAGCCAATACTTATGACAAATCTCAATGGCCTGATTCAAAATTAAATCACTGTCACGAAGCAATATCTTTCTCATAGAATCATCTTTTACACCACACACACACACACACACACACACACACACACACACACACACACACGTTTGTTCTTTATCAACTCATCCCTTAAGTCACCAATCTGCACGTTTTAGCTTTATTTCTCAGGTCAGTTACATATGCTGCCATACCTCTCAACCTGGAGACATCAAAAATCTGGACAAAGGCCCATGGAAAATGGGTATAAATCTGTATGCGGATTAACAAAATTTGCATGCATAATTATGTCACCCCACCCACTTCAAAGGAATCGTGGGGTACCAACTTTCAAACGCAAACTGAAGAACAGACAACCAAAATATGGCCTCAAGTGGTGGTAGAATAGGTATAGGCTCTTGCTCCTTGTACGAAAGGTACATGGTTTGAGTCTGTGTAATTCTATCAGTTATACGTAACTGGGGCATTTACACAAACACACGCAAATGCAGAGCAATACACACAAATCCAGCTTGCTTGTAAAATAAAATGCAGAGCAATATACACAAATGCAGGCTAATTGGTTGAATAAATGAAGAAAAAAAAAAAATCGGCATAATAAAATAAATGCAGAAAACTGGCTAATTGGGCTCCGACTTACAGTGAGAGCAGATAAACAAGATACACTGGCACAGCAGATACTTCATAGTTCTTGGACATGCAGCTTACTTTTCACAGCAGAAATAAATACATTCTCGCAACCGTACTTTTAAATATGTTCCCTCGTACTTATAGCGACAACAATACACTGGCTGGCACACACACAGTACACGTACCTTGCTTAAACTGTAAAATAAAATACAAACGTGCGTACACACACCCACACATTGGAGATTAAGCCCCAGCAGTATGCTTTCACAGCATGGCACAGTAAATAAAATCGGCTAAGTAAATAAGTTCTCAGAGACTCAGACTTAGTGACAGCAGATAAAATACATATGGTACAGCAGATAAAAATCAGACTTTCACACAGTTCTCTCACTCGGACTTGCAGCACAGCAGAACAACACAGTACCACATGTCACTAAGCAGCATACGAGCCCACTAAATTTTTCTTACCAGCCTGGGACATGTGAGCGGAGTGACTCAGCGGACTCTACAAAATGACACACAGACAATCGTACCTGTGAAATCCTGTTTCTTCCTTCCAAAATGTTTCTGAACACCTCCAAAGCGAATCGGCTGAAAGAAGCCACAAAGTGCGCTCTTTTGAGAAAGGAGCTTAAGAAACAGTTCCAAGAACTTCCACCTGTTTCTGAAAACATTACGAGCTGAAACAAAGGCTCCAACATTACGACCAGCAAGCTGAAGCAACTGTTTCTAAAAACATTACAAACCGGCAGAGCATTTCAGCGTTCGTTTGAATAAACTGTTCGCAGATCATGGAGAAAGCTGGAAAGGAGCCCTTGAGCTCAATTCCGACAGGCTGAAAGCTCTGACGGAGCTGATGTCATCGCACACGTGATGACAGCTCAAAATAAGAAACAGGGGAACATTGAAAAATAAAACGAAAACTAAAGCTGGTAAAAGTCGGAAATAGAGGGGTGCCACTCGGGAAGCAAGGTACCCCAGTATTTGGACCCCAAAACTCGATAAAAAACAACAAGTTATTCAGGATGGTTGGGAGGTATATATGCTGCAAAAGTTTCACCAGGCTTTTGATCCCTTGTGTAAAATAAAATAAAATTTTTGATTAGCCCATTGGGAGATATACTGAGCAGTTTTTAGAATTTTTTAGAAGTTTTTAGAATAGCATACTGTTTTATAATTAATATTTATGTATTGTGAAATGTTTATGCGCATTAATTACAATTCATATTTATATTTACATTCATATAGTTTCTATACTAGCCGGTATATATGAATTTGAATATGTAACTAGATACATTATCTTACATTATATGTAAATATTCAAGGCTAGTTTTTTATATTTAATATTTAATATATACAACATATATATTTTTTGCATTTTCTATCTTGATATTATGTTTAGTATTTAAGTGTGTTTAGTTTAATAGTGTCTATATTGTCTTGTAGATAAAATTTAGTCCATATATATACAGGATTCTTATAGTTTTTTATCCAAGGATGCTGTTGCTTTAAGAAATTTGGCGCACTTTTTGAATTGTGGTACATGTGTAGTGTATATAAGATTAATTAATTTTAATGGTATCAGTTCTGAGGAAGATTGGTTGTACCAATCGAAAGCGCTTAACTGTGGATATTCTTTTTGGATTTATCTTGTTCTTATGAGACTTTTGGTGGTTGAAATAAAGAAGTATTGCACTGAGCTCGCTGTTTCTGCTGTTTCTGAAATAGTGACTTCCTGGATCCGTACGAGCAGCGTCCTGACCAGCACTTCTGTTACCTGTTTGTCTTTTGGTTTAGTTACCTTTTTACTGTTCCTAGTGTTGACATGGCTGGAAGTGTGGAGGGTTCGCCTGCTTCATTGTCGGGTATGGAAGTATGTGCCTTACGGGCCGAAGTTTCGGCATTGCAAAATGATATATCCAAATTAACTGTTTTAGTTATGGAACTGCTTACGGAACATAAGCAAGCTGACGAGCGGAAGGTAAATACCAACCAGCGTGAGCAACGCAATTCTACTACGGTTCTTTTTACAGCTGCTAATGATAAATCTAGTAAATCTTGTGGAACTCTTGATAAACCGAAAGATTTTTTTAAATTGAAAGAGAGACTAGATGTAAATGGTACATTACAACGTGACTGTATTATAGTGCAAGACCTTATCACGGAACCTTCTATTAATGACACTCCTGAGCGGGCTTTTCCAGTCTTGTTACAGGAAACTGACATTCTTGAACACAATGAACAAATTGACTTGCCTGAATTATCCGAAGCTCGTCTGCAGGATAATTTATGTGTGTCTACTAATCGAGACATTCAGTCTAGTAGAAACAATTTATTATGCCATTCGTTAGGGAATGACTGCACTTTTGACTTTAGTTTTATCAAAAGTAACCATGAGACACTTGGTGCTAGACCCAAGGAAAAAAGAAAAAATAATAGCGAAACAATATGGCAATACTAAACGTGATGGACATAAAGGTACTGTGAATGTATTTATGCAAGCCAATAGTCCATTTTTAAGAAAAGAGACAATTCAAAGGCATGGACAGGACTTGCATGTGCACAAACAAAAACAGAATTTACATAATAATTCTAATTCTAATACGTCTATGTACCAAATGGATCAATTTTTATCTGATGATTATGTTTTTGAACCAAATGTGAATGTAGTTACAAATGAAAATTTTAACATGCATGATTTTAAACATAATACTATTAAGGAAATGATATATAATTTTGGTAAGAAGTTGGCTATATACAAAAATACAAAAATGGATTTAGCATATCTTTCCAAATGTCTTGATGCCAAGATAGTTCCCAAAGGTATTAGATTCTTCAAGCTCCCTTTAGGTATCTATCATAGTAAGGAAGTAAAAAGGGAATTTAATGAATTATTTGATAAATTTGGTTTTGCCTATATCAAAACACTTATTAAATTTAATGATGAAAAACTTAGTTATCTGACTTATGAACTTGAATGTATGAATGATACTATTATTAGGCACTCAGAGTTCAGCAACTGGAAGGATTTATACAACAAACAGTTTAGGGATACACAAGAAAAGACGAAAGTGATTTTTGATAGAAAGAATAGGAAATTAATGAGGGACAAAGAAAGTTATGAGATTAATAGAGCATACATATGGCCTAATGAAAAGAAGAATGAAGGTAGAGAAAGAATCTACAGTATTAACGAAAGACCAAGAAGTGCTAAGTGGGATGAAAATTTTCGGGGGGGGGGGGGATTTTTCCCGGCACCCAAACAAAGGAACCAAAACAACAGATGGAACTGATGAATAGACAAAGTGATTATAAGGAAATATCTGGTAACATGCAGGGGATAAATGTGACCAATATCAGTCAAACTATTCATAGTATAAAGATCCATAGTGAACATTTTCGTGAACTGTTTGATGTGTTTGTTCACAAGTACGGAGAATATACATCTCAATTAGAAAAGAAGAAAAATAAAGTAGATTCACACCAGGTTATGTCTGAATACAATGGTTTCAAAGTTTACAACTATACTGATATATTAATTGAAAATGAGTTTGTAAGCTTAATGGGCAAAGGAATGAAATTTATACCAACTTCTGACTTCAATTTAATAGATACAATAAAGGAAGTGAAACTGTATTGCAGAAGACTTAACCTGGCTCTGCATTTTGATAACAGTACAATTGATAATGTAAGTAATAATGTTACACTAAACAAAGTACCTATATACCCCCTAATAATCAGTCCATTCACAGTTATGAACAGGTAGTGAGCAAAGATATATATTGGTTTTGCTCTAATTACAAAAAGAATAGAATCAAAGAAAGTTTAGGGCTTGATAACCTTACACAGAAGGAAAGAATATGTTTGAACAGCTTAATATGGAATAAAGACCTACGCATAATGAAGCCGGATAAAGGAGGTGGTATCGTTGTATGCTATACTACTGATTACAATTCCAAAATGCATAATTGGCTCTATGATTCAGGAAATTATGAAGTTACATCACAAAATCAAATTAATATAGGTTATAAAAGAATTGATCTTATCATTGAGGAATATATGATAGATAACAGAATAAGTGATGAAATATACAAGTTTATAAGAAATGACTATCCGGTGGTGGCCAAAATCATAGGCATACCTAAAATTCATAAATCTATGGATGACCCCCCGTATAGGCCAATAGTGTCAGGATCTAAATCTAAAACCTATAACATAGGAGTCCTGATTGACACTTGGACGAAACATATATATAAAGTAGTGCCTCATATTATGAAAGATTCATGGCATTTTCTATACAACCTTACACCCGATAAATGGAATAAGGATTATATATTCATTACCATTGATGTGGTTGATTTATTTACTAGCATACCTAAGGATGCAGGTTTAGAGTTTTTCTCTAACAGCCTTAGAAAGTATTCTGGGTTCACCTGGGACAAACTCATGTCCCTGGTGTTGGAACATAATTATATAACCTTTCAGGGTGAACTCTTTAGACAAAAGATCGGGGTGGCCATGGGCGCTTCCTGCGCCCCTATATTTGCTAACATGGTCATGTTAGAATGGGAAACCGAATATTTGTTCAAGAGTAAATACTATGAAAAGGTTGAATATTATGCCCGATTTTTGGATGATTTATTCATATTATGGAAGGGGTCTGAGAATGAGATTCATGAGTTTGTTGAATTCCTCAATAACACTACTGAATTCCTGAAATTTACCTATAACTTCAGTATTAAGGAGATTGCCTATTTAGATACCTTTATTTGGCATACAGATGTTGGATTTGCTTCTAGAATTTTTAGAAAGCCCACTTATTCCAATGATTTTATTGCCTATAATAGTAACCATCCGCCTTACATGTTTAAAAATATTATTAAGGGACAATGTATTAGGACGGCACGAATGTCCTCCAGTGAGGACGTTATGAAGGAGGACATAGATTTGCTGTGTAATATGTTCCATAATAGGGGATACCCGATGAAAATGATTAAGAAAATTTCACAATTTGTCATTACTGAATGGTTTAATAAGTATAAACCGTTACTTGGTGACATTGATGGCATAAATAACATTAGGGTTAAGGAAGTGACCAACAGTTTTAATAGAGTATGTGTGCTTACCTATAATCCTTATGTACATCATATTAAGGAAATTTTGTACAGACACTGGGATGTCATTTATTCAAATGGTTTAGATATTAAGCTAGGAAACAAACCAAAGATTGTATATAAGGCAGCACCTAATATCAAAAGACTCTTGGAACGTACAGATAAGATGAATCTAGTGAAAGATAAATATGCCCGAGGTAGTACCAAATGTGGTAGATGCCGCCAGTGTCACTACATAAATGAAGCTGATAAAGTAATATTAGCGGATATTAACCATACTGTGATTAAATGTAAAAGAGGTAATTGCAATAGCAAAAAGGTGGTCTACCTTGCCTGTTGCATAGCATGTAGGGCTTATTACATTGGAAAAACTGAGAGATGCATTAAAAAACGAATATATGAACATTATTATAAGATTAGTAAACATAAATTATTAACACAGCTTAATGGCAGAACGGTACAATAAAGGCTCATACGATTAGCGCTTTCTTTCACTTTATTTAAAACGTGAACTTCTTCAGAAACAAGAACATGTGCCCTCCCCAGCACAAGTCTTATAAACTCTTTAGAAACAGGATATGATGTCATGAAGTTCTACTTAATTTTTAAAAATATGCACACAAAAAATATGTATATATATATATATATATATACACAATGTTATAAAACTACATATGTGTACAAAAAACATCGTATTGTTTAAAATTGAACACCATACTATCATAGCAAATGTATTCCGGTGTTTTAAATGCTCAATATGATGAAATGACATAATTCTATACAAAATATATTCCTGAATAGAAAGTTGGAATACTTGTCATCATTACAAAAATTATAACTTGTTCCTAGCACATATCTACAATGTGATACCCTCAATAAAGCAATAAAATACATTGTTCTTAATATGTTATACTAATATACATCTATAAATTCAAATTGTATTATTTGTATAACAAAAAACATTTCATATTAATTACTTCATTAAGACCAGGGTACTGGTCTGCCCCTAATAACAATTGCCAAAGTGTCTCCTTTTGCTCTAATTTGTTGTTAACATCCCCCATAAATGCCATTTTTTCTATGTGGTCTAAAACAAAAAATTCAAACTTTTTAAAGTCACTACATACCAAAGAATGCCTTGCAAGTGCATTATTTTTATCTTTGTTTTTTATAGCTAGAGTGTGTTCGTAAATTCTCCGCTTCAAAAATCTGACAGTTTTACCCACATAATAACATTCACAGGATACACAACAAGCCAAATAAACCACACATTCACTGTGACAATTGAAATATTTCTTAGCCCAGAAGGTCCTTTTTAGATGTTTCAAAGTAACAAAAGAACTATTACTTAGAAATCTACACTGTCTGCAGTTGGTGCATGCAAAAGTACCCTTTTGATTAAGTCTCTGGTCTTCACCACAGAGGTGACTTCAGTCCTTTCTAAAATTTTCTTAATGTTGGTCACTGTTTTATAAGTGAATTGTGGTTTAGACCCTACACAGCTGACTAAATCCTTATTACCTAGAATAATTCTCCAATTCCTTTCTATAGTGTTTCTAATTTCTTTTAGTTCATTTACTATAGGAAGTGGAAAAGCTGTGTAGAACCCAATATCTTCATTTCTTCTTATACCCTCATTTTCTTGCTGAACTACTCTCGGTTGTTCCACAAGCATATCTGTGGCCAATAAAATGGGTTTTGCTACTCCTAGTCTTAGCTTGTTGACTTCCTTTTCCAATTTTTTGATCCAATTTGGATTGTAACCTCTTACAGTAAACATTTGTCTCAAATGTGTTAACTCTTCATGGAATGTTAAGTCGTCTGTAGTGAGCCTACTTAATCTGATCATTTGTCCTTTTACTACACTCTTTTTCATATGTTGTGGGTGTAGACTAGCCTTATGAAGGTATTGGTTGGTGAAACATGATTTCCTGTAGACTTTACTTGATATGTTGCCATTCAGATCATTAATACCCAGAAGTAGGTCTAAAAAATGTATATTTCTACCAAATTCTCCTATTTTGAAAAATAGGAAGCTAGTAGTGGTGTTTAAATCACTTAACATGTTCTCAAATTCCCATTTTTCACCTTTCCACAGGAAAAACAAATCATCAATGTACCTAAAGTACATCAAAACTTTTCCAAAGCTAGGATGGACTTTGAGGAACGTCTGTTCCCATCTAGACATCACTAAATTTGCAAATGCCGGGGCCACTCTGGCCCCCATTGCTACTCCGGATGTCTGTTTATATAGTACGTTGTTGAATTTGAAAAAATTATTTTCGAGTACTATTTCCATGAGGGTACATAGTGTGTTTATCCTATGGCCACTCATATCTGTATGGTTTGCAAGATGTTCCCTCATATATTCTATTCCTTCTATTTGATCTATAGACGTATAAAGACTTCTAACGTAGCAAAATTCACATCCTTATCTAGTTTTCCTATCTTTCCCAAAATCTCCAAAAGCTGCCAAGAATCTCTAAGATAGTATTCTGCCTTCTGTGCCACAGGATTTAGTATACTGTCAAGCCAGATGGAGATGTTCTCCGTTTTGGAATTTTTGGCTGATACAATTGGCCTGAATGATAAATCTTCCAGGCCATACTGTATTTTGGGTATACCAAAAAACTTAGCCATAGTAGGATGTTCTACTAAAAGAAAATCATAGTCCACCTTATCTAATTCACTTTGGCAAAACATGTCAAATAATAGATCTTCTGAAACTGATTTTAACCAATTCTGTTGTAATTTTGCGGTAGTTGGAAGTGTCTTTTAACATATCCAATATTCTATTGTTGTAATCTATTGTGTTCATAACAATGATTTTACCCCCTTTGTCTGCTTTCATGATTCTAACCTCAGTATTTACTGATAACTCCTGTAATGCTTTACTTTCTGTACTAGTTAAGTTGATCAATTCACTGCTTGTAGTGATGTTTCTGAATTCTTTTTCACATGAATTCAAAAACACTTGTAGTGTATTGATCAAAGGGGGGTTAAATGTACTGGGCTTCATTGGTAATCTGTTAGTGGAAGTATTATGATCTGTGATATCTTTTAGGATGTATTTTAAATTTAATTTTCGTAAATACAACCTAAAATCCACCAACAGTCTACTGATTTCAACCTTATTACAAGGAATGAAAGTGAAGCCTTTGTTTAGTACACTAAAAGCATCTACATTCAACAATACATTACTTAGATTTAACACATTGATGGTGTAATCAGTCTCTTCGATGGAAGGGGCTACCATCTCCTTTTGTTTTTGCCCTTCATCTTCCCTTTCTGTTGTGTGGTATTGTACCACCTTGTAGTCCTTTTCCCTTGTGCCCTCTGTGGTTGAAAAGGGCCCTTGGATGTACCAGGTTGCTGACTTGCAACCTCCGCATAACTTGTAGTTATGTTCTCTACTACAGTGTCCCCAGTGTTGTCTTTAGTTGTGTCCGTTAGTATTGGTACACTGTCTTCTGAACTTTCAGACACCAAAATGTGGATGTTATCATTAATCGGTACACCTACATCATTTACAGTTCCTTGTGGAGCTCTATTTGACTTTTCTAACACAACAGAAACAATATTTTGAGGGACAGAACCTACTTTTAATCCATCCGTAGTCGATATGTAGGCTTCATTGGACTTGTAAGTCCTAATGTCCCTCAACAATTTATGTTGTTTTCTTTGAACAATAGTAGACCTATGTTTATTGGCCTTAATTTCAATATTGTTATATAGTGTGAAAAGTTCACGAAAACAGATGTTGTTTTTGATAGAATCATCAAGCTCCTTGATGCCCATTTTCACTTTATTGATATCAGACTCGTAATGTTTGACTAATATATCCATCATAGCCAAACCTGCGTCATTATAAACTTTGATTATCTTTTTTGACAAAGCATCTCCAGGTTCCACACAATTTGGGAACTTAGCAGTCCATAAACCTTGTGGTACAATACATCGTTGGATACACTCCGTTAGGTATTGTATCTCAAGTTCTAGTGTTATGTATTTAAAAACTAACTTCTCTAAATCGAAAATTAGTTTTTTACATGTTCTTAAATCACTAGTAATGTCATGATACTCACTGGCAATCCTGTTCATCATGTCGCCATTTATGTTTTTAAATGGATTTTGCAGTTCTTTACAAATAAATCCCCAAACGTTACTGTTCTGTAAAGTACCGGTGTTTCCATCGTGTCTCGTTGGAGTTGTATGCGCCGTGACGTGTTCTACTGGCGCTTCTTTATGACATGAGACGCTCCTGCTCGGGTCAGTAGTGTTAACTCCTTCATTGGCGTCTCGCTTTTTATTTTTTTGCAAACATTCAAACACTATTTTCGTAATAGTGTGTATTAGTGTTGTATCCACATCACCGAGGTTGATCCGCTCTTCAGCTCTACCACCTTCTGGTGTGGAATGTATTGTTAAGTCCAATAGCGTGTCAGAGGAGGACGCCTCAGTAACCATTTTCCACTAAGCACTGTGCAACAAAGAAATAGACAAAGGAAACGGACTAGCCGTAAACTAGAAATAAATTATTAACACAGCTTAATGGCAGAACGGTACAATAAAGGCTCATACGATTAGCGCTTTCTTTCACTTTATTTAAAACGTGAACTTCTTCAGAAACAAGAACATGTGCCCTCCCCTGCACAAGTCTTATAAACTCTTTAGAAACAGGATATGATGTCATGAAGTTCTACTTAATTTTTAAAAATATGCACACAAAAAATATGTATATATATGGGTCTACTTCTAATGACCGAAACGCCGATTCGCCGACAGTGAAATCACCGACACGAAACGACCGACAACGCAGTTGACCGACACGCTCGAATCCCGACAGACGGAAGACCGACAAGGGGAATGTGTAAGCGACCTGGTAAGTATGCGATAGTGAGGGATTTAGGAGTAGGGAGCGGACAGGTAAGTGTGCAATACTCAGGGATGTAGGGTTAGGTGTGTGATAGGTGAGTGTGCGGTAGTGTCGGAGCTTGGGGTTCGGGTGTGTAAGTGAGTTAGGGTTAGGTGCAGGTAGGGAGAGTGTGCTAGTGTCGGAGCTTGGGGTTCGGGTGTGTAAGTGAGTTAGGGTTAGGGTGCAGGTAGGGAGAGTGTGCGGTAGTGTCGGAGCTTGGGGTTCGGGGTGTGTAAGTGAGTTAGGGTTAGGGTGCAGGTAGGGAGAGTGTGCGGTAGTGTCGGACCTTAGGGTTAGGGTTTGGGTTAGGGCTAGTGGATATGTGTTGTAGTGTACTGTGCTGTTTACGTGTAGTGTGTCGGTGTTATGGTGTTCGGTGTTTCGCGTTGTCGGGTTTGTGTGTTGTCGGTTTTCTGGCGTCGGTGATTTCTGTGTCGGGGAATCGTTGGTTCGGTCTTTAGAAGTAGACCCATATATATATATATATACAATGTTATAAAACTACATATGTGTACAAAAAACATCGTATTGTTTAAAATTGAACACCATGTTGTTGTGTACACATATGTAGTTTTATAACATTGTATATATATATATATATATATATATATATATATATATATATATATATATATATATATACATATTTTTTGTGTGCATATTTTTAAAAATTAAGTAGAACTTCATGACATCATATCCTGTTTCTAAAGAGTTTATAAGACTTGTGCTGGGGAGGGCACATGTTCTTGTTTCTGAAGAAGTTCACGTTTTAAATAAAGTGAAAGAAAGCGCTAATCGTATGAGCCTTTATTGTACCGTTCTGCCATTAAGCTGTGTTAATAATTTATTTCTAGTTTACGGCTAGTCCGTTTCCTTTGCCTATTTCTTTGTTGCACAGTGCTTAGTGGAAAATGGTTACTGAGGCGTCCTCTGACACGCTATTGGACTTAACAATACATTCCACACCAGGAGGTGGTAGAGCTGAAGAGCGGATCAACCTCGGTGATGTGGATACAACACTAATACACACTATTACGAAAATAGTGTTTGAATGTTTGCAAAAAAATAAAAAGCGAGACGCCAATGAAGGAGTTAACACTACTGACCCGAGCAGGAGCGTCTCATGTCATAAAGAAGCGCCAGTAGAACACGTCACGGCGCATACAACTCCAACGAGACACGATGGAAACACCGGTACTTTACAGAACAGTAACGTTTGGGGATTTATTTGTAAAGAACTGCAAAATCCATTTAAAAACATAAATGGCGACATGACGAACAGGATTGCCAGTGAGTATCATGACATTACTAGTGATTTAAGAACATGTAAAAAACTAATTTTCGATTTAGAGAAGTTAGTTTTTAAATACATAACACTAGAACTTGAGATACAATACCTAACGGAGTGTATCCAACGATGTATTGTACCACAAGGTTTGCGGACTGCTAAGTTCCCAAATTGTGTGGAACCTGGAGATGCTTTGTCAAAAAAGATAATCAAAGTTTATAATGACGCAGGTTTGGCTATGATGGATATATTAGTCAAACATTACGAGTCTGATATCAATAAAGTGAAAATGGGCATCAAGGAGCTTGATGATTCTATCAAAAACAACATCTGTTTTCGTGAACTTTTCACACTATATAACAATATTGAAATTAAGGCCAATAAACATAGGTCTACTATTGTTCAAAGAAAACAACATAAATTGTTGAGGGACATTAGGACTTACAAGTCCAATGAAGCCTACATATCGACTATGGATGGATTAAAAGTAGGTTCTGTCCCTCAAAATATTGTTTCTGTTGTGTTAGAAAAGTCAAATAGAGCTCCACAAGGAACTGTAAATGATGTAGGTGTACCGATTAATGATAACATCCACATTTTGGTGTCTGAAAGTTCAGAAGACAGTGTACCAATACTAACGGACACAACTAAAGACAACACTGGGGACACTGTAGTAGAGAACATAACTACAAGTTATGTGGAGGTTGCAAGTCAGCAACCTGGTACATCCAAGGGCCCTTTTCAACCACAGAGGGCACAAGGGAAAAGGACTACAAGGTGGTACAATACCACACAACAGAAAGGGAAGATGAAGGGCAAAAACAAAGGAGATGGTAGCCCCTTCCATCGAAGAGACTGATTACACCATCAATGTGTTAAATCTAAGTAATGTATTGTTGAATGTAGATGCTTTTAGTGTACTAAACAAAGGCTTCACTTTCATTCCTTGTAATAAGGTTGAAATCAGTAGACTGTTGGTGGATTTTAGGTTGTATTTACGAAAATTAAATTTAAAATACATCCTAAAAGATATCACAGATCATAATACTTCCACTAACAGATTACCAATGAAGCCCAGTACATTTAACCCCCCTTTGATCAATACACTACAAGTGTTTTTGAATTCATGTGAAAAAGAATTCAGAAACATCACTACAAGCAGTAAATTGATCAACTTAACTAGTACAGAAAGTAAAGCATTACAGGAGTTATCAGTAAATACTGAGGTTAGAATCATGAAAGCAGACAAAGGGGGTAAAATCTTTGTTATGAACACAATAGATTACAACAATAGAATATTGGATATGTTAAAAGACACTTCCAATTACCGCAAAATTACAACAGAATTGGTTAAAATCAGTTTCAGAAGAATAGATGTCATTCTATTTGACATGTTTTGCCAAAGTGAATTAGATAAGGTGGACTATGATTTTCTTTTAGTAGAACATCCTACTATGGCTAAGTTTTTTGGTATACCCAAAATACAGTATGGCCTGGAAGATTTATCATTCAGGCCAATTGTATCAGCCAAAAATTCCAAAACGGAGAACATCTCCATCTGGCTTGACAGTATACTAAATCCTGTGGCACAGAAGGCAGAATACTATCTTAGAGATTCTTGGCAGCTTTTGGAGATTTTGGGAAAGATAGGAAAACTAGATAAGGATGTGAATTTTGCTACGTTAGACGTTAGAAGTCTTTATACGTCTATAGATCAAATAGAAGGAATAGAATATATGAGGGAACATCTTGCAAACCATACAGATATGAGTGGCCATAGGATAAACACACTATGTACCCTCATGGAAATAGTACCGAAAATAATTTTTTCAAATTCAACAACGTACTATATAAACAGACATCCGGAGTAGCAATGGGGGCCAGAGTGGCCCCGGCATTTGCAAATTTAGTGATGTCTAGATGGGAACAGACGTTCCTCAAAGTCCATCCTAGCTTTGGAAAAGTTTTGATGTACTTTAGGTACATTGATGATTTGTTTTTCCTGTGGAAAGGTGAAAAATGGGAATTTGAGAACATGTTAAGTGATTTAAACACCACTACTAGCTTCCTATTTTTCAAAATAGGAGAATTTGGTAGAAATATACATTTTTTAGACCTACTTCTGGGTATTAATGATCTGAATGGCAACATATCAAGTAAAGTCTACAGGAAATCATGTTTCACCAACCAATACCTTCATAAGGCTAGTCTACACCCACAACATATGAAAAAGAGTGTAGTAAAAGGACAAATGATCAGATTAAGTAGGCTCACTACAGACGACTTAACATTCCATGAAGAGTTAACACATTTGAGACAAATGTTTACTGTAAGAGGTTACAATCCAAATTGGATCAAAAAATTGGAAAAGGAAGTCAACAAGCTAAGACTAGGAGTAGCAAAACCCATTTTATTGGCCACAGATATGCTTGTGGAACAACCGAGAGTAGTTCAGCAAGAAAATGAGGGTATAAGAAGAAATGAAGATATTGGGTTCTACACAGCTTTTCCACTTCCTATAGTAAATGAACTAAAAGAAATTAGAAACACTATAGAAAGGAATTGGAGAATTATTCTAGGTAATAAGGATTTAGTCAGCTGTGTAGGGTCTAAACCACAATTCACTTATAAAACAGTGACCAACATTAAGAAAATTTTAGAAAGGACTGAAGTCACCTCTGTGGTGAAGACCAGAGACTTAATCAAAAAGGGTACTTTTGCATGCACCAACTGCAGACAGTGTAGATTTCTAAGTAATAGTTCTTTTGTTACTTTGAAACATCTAAAAAGGACCTTCTGGGCTAAGAAATATTTCAATTGTCACAGTGAATGTGTGGTTTATTTGGCCTGTTGTGTATCCTGTGAATGTTATTATGTGGGTAAAACTGTCAGATTTTTGAAGCGGAGAATTTACGAACACACTCTAGCTATAAAAAACAAAGATAAAAATAATGCACTTGCAAGGCATTCTTTGGTATGTAGTGACTTTAAAAAGTTTGAATTTTTTGTTTTAGACCACATAGAAAAAATGGCATTTATGGGGGATGTTAACAACAAATTAGAGCAAAAGGAGACACTTTGGCAATTGTTATTAGGGGCAGACCAGTACCCTGGTCTTAATGAAGTAATTAATATGAAATGTTTTTTGTTATACAGATAATACAATTTGAATTTATAGATGTATATTAGTATAACATATTAAGAACAATGTATTTTATTGCTTTATTGAGGGTATTGTAGATATGTGCTAGGAACAAGTTATAATTTCTGTAATGATGACAAGTATTCCAACTTTCTATTCAGGAATATATTTTGTATAGAATTATGTCATTTCATCATATTGAGCATTTAAAACACCGGAATACATTTGCTATGATAGTATGGTGTTCAATTTTAAACAATACGATGTTTTTTGTACACATATGTAGTTTTATAACATTGTGTATATATATATATATATATATATATACATATTTTTTGTGTGCATATTTTTAAAAATTAAGTAGAACTTCATGACATCATATCCTGTTTCTAAAGAGTTTATAAGACTTGTGCAGGGGAGGGCACATGTTCTTGTTTCTGAAGAAGTTCACGTTTTAAATAAAGTGAAAGAAAACGCTAATCGTATGAGCCTTTATTGTACCGTTCTGCCATTAAGCTGTGTTAATAATTTATTTCTAGTTTACGGCTAGTCCGTTTCCTTTGTCTAAGATTAGTAAACATGATACCACCCATGCATTATATAGGCATGTGTTGGACAAAGGGGAAAACCATAATTTTACATTTGCTATCATTGATCAAATTAAGACGTTTGAAGGCAACTGGAAAAATGAATTAGCTCTCAAGGAGAGTATATGGCAAATAAAAACTGATGCAACTAGATATCCTGGTCTTAATGACCATATTAGCATCAAACCTTTCCTTGTTGAATAACTAATTTTTGATTAGCCCATTGGGAGATATACTGAGCAGTTTTTAGAATTTTTTAGAAGTTTTTAGAATAGCATACTGTTTTATAATTAATATTTATGTATTATGAAATGTTTATGCGCATTAATTACAATTCATATTTATATTTACATTCATATAGTTTCTATACTAGCCGGTATATATGAATTTGAATATGTAACTAGATACATTATCTTACATTATATGTAAATATTAAAGGCTAGTTTTTTATATTTAATATTTAATATATACAAACATATATATTTTTTGCATTTTCTATCTTGATATTATGTTTAGTATTTAAGTGTGTTTAGTTTAATAGTGTCTATATTGTCTTGTAGATAAAATTTAGTCCATATATATACAGGATTCTTATAGTTTTTTATCCAAGGATGCTGTTGCTTTAAGAAATTTGGCGCACTTTTTGAATTGTGGTACATGTGTAGTGTATATAAGATTAATTAATTTTAATGGTATCAGTTCTGAGGAAGATTGGTTGTACCAATCGAAAGCGCTTAACTGTGGATATTCTTTTTGGATTTATCTTGTTCTTATGAGACTTTTGGTGGTTGAAATAAAGAAGTATTGCACTGAGCTCGCCGTTTCTGCTGTTTCTGAAATAGTGACTTCCTGGATCCGTACGAGCAGCGTCCTGACCAGCACTTCTGTTACCTGTTTATCTTTTGGTTTCGTTACCTTTTTACTGTTCCTGATTCAAAATTAAATCACTGTCACGAAGCAATATCTTTCTCATAGAATCATCTTTTACACCACACACACACACACACACACACACACACACACACACACACACACACACGTTTGTTCTTTATCAACTCATCCCTTAAGTCACCAATCTGCACGTTTTAGCTTTATTTCTCAGGTCAGTTACATATGCTGCCATACCTCTCAACCTGGAGACATCAAAAATCTGGACAAAGGCCCATGGAAAATGGGTATAAATCTGTATGCGGATTAACAAAATTTGCATGCATAATTATGTCACCCCACCCACTTCAAAGGAATCGTGGGGTACCAACTTTCAAACGCAAACTGAAGAACAGACAACCAAAATATGGCCTCAAGTGGTGGTAGAATAGGTATAGGCTCTTGCTCCTTGTACGAAAGGTACATGGTTTGAGTCTGTGTAATTCTATCAGTTATACGTAACTGGGGCATTTACACAAACACACGCAAATGCAGAGCAATACACACAAATCCAGCTTGCTTGTAAAATAAAATGCAGAGCAATATACACAAATGCAGGCTAATTGGTTGAATAAATGAAGAAAAAAAAAAAAAAAATCGGCATAATAAAATAAATGCAGAAAACTGGCTAATTGGGCTCCGACTTACAGTAAGAGCAGATAAACAAGATACACTGGCACAGCAGATACTTCATAGTTCTTGGACATGCAGCTTACTTTTCACAGCAGAAATAAATACATTCTCGCAACCATACTTTTAAATATGTTCCCTCGTACTTATAGCGACAACAATACACTGGCTGGCACACACACAGTACACGTACCTTGCTTAAACTGTAAAATAAAATTCAAACGCGCGTACACACACCCACACATTGGAGATTAAGCCCCAGCAGTATGCTTTCACAGCATGGCACAGTAAATAAAATTGGCTAAGTAAATAAGTTCAGAGACTCAGACTTAGTGACAGCAGATAAAATACATATGGTACAGCAGATAAAAATCAGACTTTCACACAGTTCTCTCACTCGGACTTGCAGCACAGCAGAACAACACAGTACCACATGTCACTAAGCAGCATACGAGCCCACTAAATTTTTCTTACCAGCCTGGGACATGTGAGCGGAGTGACTCAGCGGACTCTACAAAATGACACACAGACATAATCGTACCTGTGAAATCCTGTTTCTTCCTTCCAAAATGTTTCTGAACACCTCCAAAGCGAATCGGCTGAAAGAAGCCACAAAGTGCGCTCTTTTGAGAAAGGAGCTTAAGAAACAGTTCCAAGAACTTCCACCTGTTTCTGAAAACATTACGAGCTGAAACAAAGGCTCCAACATTACGACCAGCAAGCTGAAGCAACTGTTTCTAAAAACATTACAAACCGGCAGAGCATTTCAGCGTTCGTTTGAATAAACTGTTCGCAGATCATGGAGAAAGCTGGAAAGGAGCCCTTGAGCTCAATTCCGACAGGCTGAAAGCTCTGACGGAGCTGATGTCATCGCACACGTGATGACAGCTCAAAATAAGAAACAGGGGAACATTGAAAAATAAAACGAAAACTAAAGCTGGTAAAATTCGGAAATAGAGGGGTGCCACTCGGGAATCAAGGTACCCCAGTATTTGGACCCCAAAACTCGATAAAAAACAACAAGTTATTCAGGATGGTTGGGAGGTATATATGCTGCAAAAGTTTCACCAGGCTTTTGATCCCTTGTGTAAAATAAGTGCCTTTCCATTGTGACATTTGCCTGGGTATTACGCATTTCTCTAAATTTACATTTTATGAACTCTGGGTCCTTCCTTGAATCAGCCGCTACAATATAACAGTTTTCCCCACTCTCCAGGATAAACAGCAGGTGCATACACAAATGAGCATTCTCTTTCTATGGCTTCTGACCCAGCTAAGTTAAGCAGAATAAATGCCTCTGTACGGTCATCTTCATCAGAAAATGCAGCCTGTATGAAAATGTCATACTCTTGCTCAAACAATCTCCATTTCTCAGCAATATCAATGTCAAACAGAAATGCACTGGTTTTTCGAAGTCTATCTGCCATGCCCACAAAGTATACACAAATACACAAAATATGGCCCTTGTAATTATATATGAACAAACAGTGCTGTGAGCTTGTAACAACATTCAAATGCACAATAAACTCTTCAAAATGCTGTATTTTGCGAAATAGGTTCTGTAATGGCTGTACTCTGCAAAATTACTTTAACACTGCACAAACATGCGAACACTTTATACGTGTCTAACAATATCTTTGCTTAATACATACGCTTTGTAAAAATGCAGTAGTTTCCCATTATTTTATTCGTTTTATGCAATTTGGAATTTATTTCAAACCTGTTCCATAGTAATTCAAATATTTTTATCAGTATCATACATATCAGTTTATGTGAATATTATTTAGAACATTCTGTATGCACTGTTTCATATTATGCAAAAAGAAATAGTGCTGAGCAAGTTTTAATACCTGAAATTAGCTTATGACCTGTTTTGCGAAGTTTACACATTTGGGGATGATCCACTCCTGTATATTCCACAAGCATCAAACAAGTGCCTTAAATTATTTTAGCCAAGCCATTTCTGACCTCATGCCCCTTTGGTATGCCTCTTCTAACTCCTTGTCTTTTTAGATATGCCGGTTCTGACACCATGTCGCTCGTTCATCTCTAATACATATAACAAGAAGGCTTGGGATTTTATTCAGATTCTTTAATACATACAAACACATCAAGAAGGAAGGCAGCATCATTAAATACAAACAAACTAGTTAAACAGAGCTTACATACATGGTTACATCTCAACAGCTAAATACAAAATAGTAAAGCTCGCACGTGCTCAGTACTTATACATTTGTGCAAGCCATTGGATAGCTTCTTAAAGGTATATAAAACACACACACATATATATATATATATATATATATATATATACACACACACACACACACACACACACACACACACACACACACACACACACACATATGGGGTCTACCTGAAAACACCTAAAGTGCACAATGCCGATGACGAGAACACAGACACTGGAAGATCGACAATGGAGAAGACAGACAGTTGAGAATCCCGATGCTGAGAACACAGACATGTTAAGGTAAGTGTAAAGTTTTGTGTTTTTGAACTTTTTTTGTCGTTTTTTTCGTGTCTGCTATTTTGTTGTCAGTGTTTTGGCATGTTGGTGTCATCAGGTAGATCCACACACAAAAAAAAAAATATATATATATATATATATATATATATATATATATATATATATATATATATATATATATATATATATATATATATATATATATAGTCACAGCATGGCTTCAGACCCTACCACAGCACCACAACAGCACTACTCTCTTTCACTGATATTGTCAATAATCATAGAAACAACGGTCTAGTTACAGCCTCCATATTCCTAGACTTATCAAAAGCCTTTGATATGGTTAACCACTCAATGCTCCTAGACACTAACTACCCTTAACATAAGCTCCTCCACCAATCATGGTTCAGTGACTACCTATCCAATCGACAACATGCAGTCCTATGGCAAGGTCAACTGTCCCCCCTATTACCAGTAGCCATAGGTATCCCACAAGGGTCCATCCTAGATCCACTGATGTTCTCTCTCTCTTCACTAACCACATAGCCACAGCCTCTCTCTCATCCTCAATTGTGCAATATGCAGATGATACCACTATCATATTTGCTGCCTCCGCCCTAAATGAGCTCCAAACCATAACTCAAAACAGCTTCTCACAAATAGAATCCTGGTTTTCTAAAATCAAACCGATACTAAACCCCAAAAAGACACAACTCATTCTCTTCAGTCCAGGAAAATCTCCCTCTACAAACAGCAGCTTTACTATAAAATCAAAGGAAAACATAATAAATCAGCCCAACTACCCACACTAAACTCATAGGAATAGAAATTGACAACAACCTGAAATTTGATATACACATAACCCAAACAATAAAAAAAGTCAACAAAATGCTGGGTCTCCTTTATAGGAATAAACAGTTCCTCACCAAACATACCAAAGCTACTATTGCAAGGACACACCTCCTGTCTATCCTACTTTATGCATCCCCAGTATTTACTAACTTACGTCACAGCGATCTAAGCAAAATGGAATCCTGTTACAACAGGATTGCAAAATTTGCAACTGATGCATCCTATAGATCACATCACTGCCCTGCCCTCAGGCAACTCAACTGGCTTGAGTTACCACAACTACTCTTACTCAACCAACTCTCAATAGCACACCAAATCTACTACCTCCCAGAAAACATCCCAGCACTTCAGCAATTAATTCATCCCTACATTTCCACTCGTGCCTTAAGATCCAATAATCAAAATCTAGTCAATGTCGTCAAACACAGAAATACAGCTGGTAAATCTCTCTTTGCCTGTTCCATTGCCAATATCTGGAATTCATTCCCGAGTCAATTAACTTCAACCACATCCCCCCTCCAATTTAAAAAAACTCCTCAAAACCCATTAACTAGGAAACTGGCTATGTCCATGTTTCTCCCCTGGATGATTGACTCACTCAGTGTCAGCTTCTTCTTCCTACTCAATCATAAGGTCAGTCTAATGCCGTTTGAACAGCTAACCAAATCTTTCACTCCTCCCTCTAACTCTTGCTCTCTTTCCTCTCCTCTCTTCACTTGCAATTTTCAACCTCCAGCAGTGCTACTAGCCAATATTGCCAACAATGATGAATGAAGTATACAATGAATGCTTACATGCAGACTTAAACTTCAGCTATTCTTATGTCAAGGACACACACTGTATTACTACTATGTAAAGTTTCTCAACCCAGACTCCACAGAAAATGTACAGACCAGCTAATAATGTCAACCATCATGACTGTGTGAAAGTACAAATGTATAGCTAAAATAATTTGCCCTCTAATGTCAAGTCAATGATTTATGTTTGCATCTTATTTGATGTGTGAAATTGTGTATGCATAACTAAACTAGTATATGAGCTCTATTGTCATGTCAACAATTTATGTTCTGTATCTTATTGAATGTGGAGCTTTTCTCCCCGGGCCTCCACTGAAAATGGACCTCTGTCCAGCCGGACTCCCCAGTTAACAAATGTAAAATAAAATACACACATTTTATATATATACACACATATACACACACACACACCTACAGAAGTCATTCCCCAAGCCTACTAAATTAAAACCAAGAAATCTCAGCACAAAGCCACACCTCTACATCATTAATATATCAACAACCGTTACACATACGTGAGTTATCCACAAGGATGCATGCAAAGGCCTCAAGGCATACAATTGGATGCATCTGCTATAGGAGCGATTTTAGTAATTAGTGACTCTGTTGTGATCATAATGACACTATCTTCACAAGAGTGAAAAGAACAGGGTCACAGGATCTAGGAGGTTCCAAAACAAATTCATATAAAACCTGGAGGAGGCCTAATTGGAAGGATGAATTCCCATAGATAAGAACAAGTGACAGTTAACTGCCCTTCTGGAACCAAGATCCAGAATGTTGTAAGGGCTTGAAGATTCTTCCATCATGAAAAAATACAAGTATGACTAGTAGTGACCCACTTCAGTGAATGACCTTCATCAATCCATCCAAGGGGAAATGCAGAAGGAGGATATGACTGACCTTGCAGAGTAGCAGAAGCAGGAAATACACTGGTTTTGAGTAGTATCTTGGCATCAGCTGGAATGAGAATTTCAAATTCAGTGGCAAAAAAATGTTTCAATAACTGGCTTAGTGGCTGGTGTGCTCCCAGGAGGAGACAGTTTGTCTGCTTGGGATAAACTGGTTAACAGACTTCTCTGTTTTTCGAAGGGTGGTCAACATCTCCCTTACTAGTGCTGTCACATTATGGCATATTGCTCTCTTATTGCCTTTTTTTAGGCAAATTCTGCCTACTCAGTATTCCAACCTAAAAAGCTCCAGTCTGGACCACATTGAAGTGGCTCTTTTCTCTTAACAAAAAGTTGCCAGAGTTGAAGTTCCTACTGCAGCCTGAACACATACAGATACATATACTAACAGACTTGGTTTCATTCAAGGAAAACATCCCTTCTATATCTGGGTTTTGTGCCCATTAGGAATTTAGACCTGTGGCAACTGCATGGAACTGCTAGGCTTTGTCAGAAACCCAGTGACATCAAGGCATATTCCGCATAACCCTAATTTTGAAAAGCAAGTCATCATACATAGAATCAGTTACCCTACATGTACCCTGCAGATCATACCTTAACACCATATCTCATATGTCTGTAAACCCTATTAAGTTTATATGAGGTGTCATCAATTACCCTGAAAAAATTCACACATTACAAATTTAATGCACGTCAAATGTTTCATTTACAATAAAAAAAATCTACAACTGCCAACCAGTAATCAAAGAGATTCAATCCTTACTACTGGCACCTGTAGGGGGATGTTCATGGTTAGATAAAAGGAACACGCACAGTATTTCCAGATGCAGCTCTCTGCATCAATTGCAATTTGCCTTAAGATTTCAGAGAGACCACAGTCAGTCCGGGGCTGGTTTCTCCCTCTGGAGGATCCCCAATAAAGACTCCCCACTGGCACAGTTAGAGGAGTTGAGATCTCAGCTGAGTGACGAAGTCAAGACCTCCAGCACCCTCTCTGGCCAACCAGTGGTTTGCTTCCCTGCACAAGTAGCCGACACACATACTCTTTGAGAAATGGATTTACACGCACGCGCACACACACACCTGGGAAAGGATGGCACAGGTTTACTACCTGTGCCCTCTTCTGCCCAGACTATAAGGTAGTTACCAATGCCCCCAGTTACTCCTCATCAGCTACTTTAAGGCCCTTAACAAAGGGAGTCCAATCTTACTGTGTAGTATTAATATCAATACAAAATGATAGTTTGACCAAGAGCAAGGCTATTAGGAGTGGCCTACACAGTGTCACCAAATAAATATGCAAGTACTCTCAAAACGTAAATATCTCTACACAGATCAGCCACAATGAAAGGTTTAAATATATTTAATAATAAATAAAACAAGAAAATATTCCGTATATATTATTCACAGTGACAGAGTTCAAAATCACAGAAAATATTTAAAACATTGAAGTACAGGCTAACACAAATAAAGAAAAACAAAATCTAAACAAAGCTTCACTATATCCCTGACTATATCTGTGAGAATTATACTATTCCTTAGTAACTTACTTAATTAGAGCAAGGCAGATGTGGTGAATGGGTCTTGTCAGGTTCAAGAATGCTTTTAAGAGACTTCTCAAAATAATATCTAAAATGTTACTGCTGGAATAGCTTGTAGAATGACAATTTCTGTCATCTGACTGCTAGTTCCCAGGCCAAAACCACCATTGCTGAAGGTTGCAGTATTTAGCATCTACCTGTAAAAGATGTCATGCAAGGGCTTTTGCTCAGATCTTTGGCAGATGCTGGAAATCATAAAACAATTGCATTCCTTTATACTTCTAAAGTGGCAATCAAGTTCACTCCAAAGACCATACAGAAAGCTTCCTAGTACAGACTGTGTCTCTAGCTGCATTTAAAACTTGAGAGAGAGCCTCTTTACGGTGTAGCCTATAAAGTGATTTAATTTCAAATATTTTTCTAAAGTTTACTAAACTGAGGTTAATCCTCCAGTTTCCTCTGTTAACATATACATTTAAACAGTTACAGTAGTGCACGTACATTTATCTTCCAGTAGGGCACACTGTGGATACATTTCAAGCACAAGCACTTCACAAATTCCTTTACAACACAAATATCTGTACAGAACAGCTTGATATACACATGACATACAGTTCTAAAACATTTGTAACACAAGCATCTTGTATAAATTGGTTTGATATTCACAAATGACATGTAATCAATTTACAAAACTCCAGCTAGCTGTGCTGGCAGTACCTCCTTTCATCACATTCCTTACTAGGAAAGGCACAATATTCTGGATCATGTCTTTAGTATTATTACTTCTCACTCTCTTATGCAACTCAACAGATCAAATAAGAACACAGATTGGTGATGCTTACATAGACAACTGGAGGAGCTCTTCCCCACACACCAAACAAATGCATTTGCATTCAGGGACTTCTCAAAAGTAAACCTTCCATAGCTACTTGGCGATTTAAAAATTTCCACTCATCCCTACCCAGACTGACCCTAAAAATAAAGCCAAAGTCTTTCCATCCAAATTGAACTCTCATGTAATTGGTTGCATAGAGGAAGCAGTGCCTACCCATACCAAATACTCGGACGTCTTTTAAAAAATTTCCTTTTGTGATGGAATACTTGTTCAAACTCTGCAACAAAAAGTTTTTGGTCCCTGATTCCTTTAAGATTACCGTGGAGCACTTCCTAATAGCCACCACCATACCCATGGGCCCTGATAATACTCCAACGTAGTAATTAATATCATGTATGGCCTACTGGAAATTCTGTTACTCTTCTTTAACATGAGTCTTGCAATGGGCTATGTCCCTAAAACAAGGAGAATAGTCATTATGATGCCTTTATATTACTGGAGGTCCAACCACTGACCCCGGTAATTATAGACCCATTAATCTTACCGGTCTTCTTTGTAAAGCCATGTAACTGTATATATTATACTGAATACACACACACAGGATCATATCACTTGTTTCAAACAGTAACACAGCATCCAATCTAGTGGAATGATTTATCAATCTTCTTGGCAACAAGACAACATAAAACTGGAGAGAACATCTGTATCCATTATTCCTATCTACATTTTAGCCAATATACCAATGATCTAACCAGAGATGGGCTTGCATAGCCAGAGCAGAGGATTGCAACATTAAAAGAAAATGTGGATTTCTCCTGCCAGACAAAAATCTCTGATGTAGATAAGGGTCATCACTTGTATATATATAAAAAAAAGTTAGTGTTGCTGATGGAGCTGGTAATGGACTGCACAGAACACACAAAAGCAATAAAAGTAGTATCTTAAAAGAATACCTCTCCCAGGTTTACACACAAATTAGATCTGTTAGCCGGTCACAAGCCTGCATCTTATGACCACAGATATCCTTTTTAACACCCAGTCTTCTTACCCGACTGCCAACATTACAATTCCATTGCCATACTATGTAATAGTGTCAGTTTAAAAACCTTCCAGCTTTTCTTACATTACCTATTTTTCTACCTGTGTAACCAGCTTTGACCAACAGTTACAACAGCTTTTTTTTCCAGTGTAGCAGGGCTCAGATTGTATTTTTGTATCTCTGAAGTTGCCCACTCTCTGTACAAGGTCTGGGAAGGGTTATACTACTCTTTAGGTCAGAAAATTTCTGTATTAGTGCCCCACCTCTGTACCCTTCTATGCGACTCAATTATACTCTATATTAATTCACTTAATACACTATGAAGTTCACACAATTTACACAGCAGACAACTCATTTATTCATTAGGTACTTGAATAGTGTGCACCCCCAAGCAGAAATTTTAGACAGAGTGCCCAAGATGGCCCAATGAATTCCAGAACTCATCAACTGCACAAACTCTGATAATATAAATTAATGTTTCCCAATATCATCCAAACATTAACTCATGATAAAACATGCATTTTGTATTGTGTAGATTTTTATATCAGAAAGGATTGCATAGAACTCTCTAGAACTGCATTGTTATATTATGCATTTGACAAAGATTCAGATGCTTAGTTTTATATTACACTGATTAATGGCTTGTGACAAGTGTATCATGACCTTGAGTTCCTTCTATTATTTAGAATAAAAGATGAAGAGGATCTTGTTAAACTGAAACAGTTGCAGGATTTTCTAGTCTTGCAATAGTTCACCTACAATGTCTGGGTGCCATTCAAGGAATGCTGACAAAAGCATGACAAGCGATGGCTACTAAGATAGTAACAAACTCCCTTAGAACTACAGGTATCAAACTCACTCAACCAGCATAGCTGGAACATAAAATGAGAATTATGTTATAAACAATCCAAATGTGTGAGATCTGTTCCCTCCAATCATACAGGCAGTTTTTCATGTTGGTCCTCTCAAGCATGCAAATATATTTGGGTCACAAACTACACTGAACACCCTTCATTGAATTACCATATTCATACCTCTCAAGTGTACCTCATTACGAGGAACGTACCTCATTTGGGGTCTTAAAAAGTTCAAGTTCCTCAAAGTTCCACATTGAAAGAGTCTGTCACACATTCAGTGTTAGGAATTTTTTTTTAAGTGAAATCCATGGCAAATAGAAATGAATCATATTAATTCATTAAAGGATCTTTTTTATGAGTAAAACCAGCATATTTTAACCAACCTATGACCTTCCTAGTTGAAGTGGTCAGTAAGCCATTAGTATGTGTTCCACATTTTGCCCATTTGTTCTTCATTACGAGGGCGAGTGTTCCTCATTTTGGAGATGGAGGGTTGAGAGCTATGACCATATTTATTTTGATTTTTATGCTGATTGCAAATGTTTGAATGTGATTTATTATGCCAAGTGTCAAGGATGCAATAGTTTGTTTTTTTTTTCCAACATAAAAAAACACTGGATGCTGAAAAAGAGTACTTGAACATATAGGTGACATTCAGACTAAGAATTCTATGAATGCCTTAGCTAGACATGCTACTAACTTTGGCCATGCACATTGTTTTAAAATTTAGTGTTTTAGAGATTCTTGAACAAACCAATAGAGGGGTGAGATATCAAAAATGTCACAAAATGTTTTGAGCTCAGATGGATTCTTTTGCTGAAAGCTGACTTGCCTCCTTGTTTGAATGACACTATCAAACCAGTCTTGTGAGCATGTGGCTTGAAGCATTGATTCTACTGGCTTCCTTTTTTTGATTGTGGTGTTATGAGTGCATTCAGGTTACCCGATTTGATTTCTAGAATGAAGACCTATGTGATTTTTGATTGGTTAGTTTGCATTTTAAGTACTGAAGCACGTTCACTGATGTCATTGTCTGAAGAAGCAGCTATCAGCTGTGAAAGCGCTTACCTTCTTTTAATTGACTTATTTATATTAAAAGTTTGTACATTCCAACTGTGGTGGTCAAGTTTGTTTGCTGCTTACCTTGTGCCTTTATACTTTCTTGTCCTTTACTCACCAGGATTACCTGTGTGTGCTGTTCAACTAGAGTTATCATTTCTTGTATAAAATAAAGTACCACGAGGCTACAGAGGCCATTTTGTTTTACTGACCGAGGTTTTAAATGCAGCAACTTAGCTGTAGAGACAAGTCAGTTAAAGGTTGCAAGTTGAGAGAAAGAACAAGAGATACATAAAATCCCTTAATTTTGATATCAGATAAGCACAAAAAAAGTAGATAACAAATTCTGAAGTCTCATTTCTGTGGCAAACCATTCCATATCCCCTATGGAAAATGGGGATCTGAGACTGGGAAAATGCTAGTACAACAAAAACTAAGGATGTTTTAAAGACAAAGGAAGTTATGCTGAAAGAGCTCTTTACATCATAATTTTAACATTATTAGCAAATGTTGTATAAAATATAGTGGTCATCGCATGAATGTCCTAGCCACATCTATTAGTCTGCAGTGGCTTAGGAGCATTTTGTACAAATAATCATGCTGACTTATGAAGGCAAATGATAAAGCACATCTTCCAAGTTAAAGAATACTTGCATAGAATCATTAAATTCAATTTGCACACCAATGTGAGGAAGTGTTACCAGATAAACAGCTATTACAATAGGCTAGACAAAGCATGATGGTGTGCATATTTTTTCAGATTTATCTAAATGAAGATCTAGACAAGAAATAAAAACAGAATGATGGGATAGGAAATGACTGATCCATGAAGAAGGAAAGCTAGTGGTTGTTGACCATTGACTGAATTCATTAGTATACACGTATTTTTTTTTTGAGCAACATAGCAGGGAAGAAGGATCACTTTGTTCATGACTACAACATGACCTGATTGCATGTGACTGGAGGCCTAAAGGTTATGGGATCATATGACTAGCATGTACCCAGATAGTTCTGTATATGTGAATCGCATATAACCATGAAGGTCGATCATTTAAGTATGTGCTACATACATGGAGTACTATGGCTACACAAAGGGTTAAGACTGTGTATAAGGTGTTAAATCTTATAGATTCTGTGGGGCATTATGTATTATGGGACATAAATGTCCTTCTCCATGAAGTGCAAGGTTTATGAAAAGCACCCCCCTAAGTCATTGATGTAGAAAGTAAAAGAAAGTACTAGAAAAATATATTGCAAGTAATTCTTTTTAATGGAATAAGGATTTCAAACCACTTTTTGCAAAGTATTTTCTATGAATTGTGAGCAGATTTAGACAAAATAGATATAGTTCTTGGTTATGGGTATAATACTTGGTGGGGTGGACATATTAATTCACTCGAGATGGTTATGGAAAAAAAGCACATTGCAACAGAAAGACTTTAGCCATGGGTAAAATTCATACAGATGAGAATATATTTGTACCCTGTAATTCTTAAGTATGAAGTAAGAAAGATGGGCAAAATATACAAGCTATTATAGTATACAACAAAGGAAAATCAAAAAAAAAAAAAATCACATAAGCTTTAAAGTAATCTGAGTTTATACAGGCTAATACCATATAACAGAAGAACAAATAAACAATAAAAATCAGCATAAAGCTGAGACCAATCTTATTTTGCATGGCAAATCTACAGAGGTGTTATATTTCCCTGATGCCTGTGTTTTCATAATCTCCACTTCTTCCTTATTCCCAGTGTTTTCATTTTATAATACATCCGAGGAAATACACATTCATGCAACTTCAGTTTTGCATTTAAATTACTCAGTTTGTTGTTAGGTTAGAAATCATAACTCCTACCTGAAAAGGGACAAAAGGATTTTCGACTTAAAGTTTAAACAATCATATATCTTAAAATGTGTCATAAAGGAAAATAATGGATAAGAATTATATTGCCCATGCCCAGAACTATCTTCAAAAATACCTTATCAAAAGGCAGCCCAAGACTCATGTGGCTGAGATTATGATAAACTCTCGAGATGGTATTGATTATAATAGAGACAAACAGTCCAGGACTGAAAAGATGGTACCATACGTCTAGAAGGATCATATGGGGATCTCTAGATGCAGACTACGTCATCATCTCCAAATCTCTGTAGCACATACTGTAGCACAACAATGATCATTAACTAAAGTTCAGAACATCACAAGATTTGGAAAGCCATGTAGCATAGGTAAAATATTGTACAAACAGAAATAACAAGAATCTCTTTACCAAAACCCCCATTTTGTTTTTAGAAAGTGAAGAATATTAAAGAAACTGGCATATTACTGTTTTCAGACTGAGAAAACAAGTAGTACAGAGTTTGGTGCAATGCCTATAAAATCAATAGAAATTTGTTTGAACAAAGTCAAGAATCTTAAACACAGCCTGGTATACAACTGTTTTGAGACCAAGAAAAAGCAGGGCATTTATTGGCACAATTCCCATAATCAACAAGGCAGACAAAAATGTTATATTTAGTTCATGCATCAAGGCAGGTATGGCATGGTAATAGTTTGCATGGCGTAATACAATTGCAATGCTTCTGCACTTGTAAAATAGCAAGGAAAATTGAGATATGATTAGAGCTATGTGAACAATATAAAACATGGAGATGTAATAAAACCAAAAAATGAGCACTTGAGGCTACTGAAAAAAAAAACTTCATTGCACATTAACTCTTTGCACCATAGGCTAGTATTTCTGCTACTCCAACTACTAAAGAACTTTATTGCAAATCAGTTCTTCACACCCTAGGCTGGAGTTTGTTCAAGATGGCAGACATCAGCCTGGGGTGTTGAACACTGATGTGTAATAACATTCTTTGTTACTAGCCCCAAGTGCTCATTTTATTGTTTTATTAAGTTTAAATATACCTGTGTGATAAACAGAGTATCCTTAGCCATTAGCCATCTTCAAAATTTTACTTTTTATAAAAGACAGAAATGTCTCATAGGCCTGCTACAGTGCTATGAAGAAACTAAGATTAGTAATACACATTCACTTAGGTTCTGTATCTTAGGAAAAGTCATCTTATGTCCACAGCAGAGAGATCTTAATGAGAAAATACTGTTCAAGGTATTAAAAAAGTGTGTATTACATCTCCCCGGATCTTTAACAGTAAATATGATAATACTACATGGTTACAAGTGTGTGTAGTAAGAAGAAACGTAATCAAGAAGACCATATTTTATAACAATAAAATTTATCATGTTTATCTTTTGCTGTGAAGTAGCAAAGTGCCGTTTTAATTCTAATAACCAATGCTTCTAATAATAGGGCCAGCAAGAGATATACCAACTGTGTCACTGAAGTGCTATTTCAAGTTATCATATTTTTATGACTTATTAAAAATTATGTATTTTATTATTCACTGTATGGTAAAGAACATTAGCCATATGTAGCAAGCACACTAGTGCTAGAGCTTCTTGAAGGTAAGTGTGCATTTTGTACCATTACTGGTATAGCATTATTGATTCATTTAATGATACATTTCTAGTTGAACAAAGTTAGCATGCGGATGACTTTTGTTTATTTCTTTGGTGGTTAAGTGATAAAATGGACATGCTCTGGGTAAGGATTATGATTTTATCAAAACGTGGATGTGCAAATTGGCCAAGATAACAAAAGCAGTGTGATTAAATGCCTCCCCCATACCCCGAAAATGCTTTACTGCAATTATACAAGCATTCATTTGGCATTTTAGTTCTCTCTGAACAAAACAAAAAATAAAATACTTTTTTAATTTGAGCTCCTTGTTTACTTTATACCTTTGCCTGGAAAAAAGAAGTTCATTTCCCTCTATCACCTTAACACTATGTGCCATACATTATATTTAAGTTATTTCTATAGCCTAGCTTAGCCATCAAGAACCACACTTTCCTATGGAGTTGCACTAGATAAAATAGGGAAGCTGATGTCAAGGATGATTTATTGCCTCCAGTGGACACACATCATTGCCTCATATCTAGGTTTATCTTGCTTATTAATTCTGACAATCTTAAAAAGCAATATCTAGAGCTTGTATGCACATGTACTGTATTGTGCTTTTCTATAGTTTGGTTCAGGATTTCTGCAAGCAATTGGGAATGGCTTGCATGTCAAGTGGCTACAGCACATATGTTATTACTCAGGACTGTGATAACCCTAGTTCTTACCCACCCCACCTTACTCCAGCATTATGCTACTGACCTCTGTCCATCACTTGTCACGTCCGATGCCTTCACCTTCCTATCATCTTACAATCACTCTTCTTTCTATTCACCTATTCCAACATCTTTCTAATATTTTATGTAATTCATAACACCCTTTCTCCCTCCCATATCCATCTGCATTTAACACCTTCGGTTCCTTCCTCTTGAGGATACTGCTAAGAAAATCTTTAGCAATACTCCCTCCTACATTTATCAATCTCCCCGCATATAATACAGACCAATTTAAAATCTAACTCTAATTTCAACGCTATTGATGATGCTTCTAACCAATATGCTGCTACTTTGTGTACTCACCCACCTCACTAGCTATATTCTCTCTCCCATACCAATAAATATTACCCATAACAACTCACATTTCCACACCATAGCTCACCTCAGATCTCCACAACGCATCATCTTACCTCTTCCATTCTTCTTTCTCTGAACTCTTCAACTACAGATTACTGCAATTTTAAGCTCTTACCATTAAAAATTGCAGTAAAGTCCAAGCTAAAATGTAAACATCTCTACACTGTATTGATAATAATGCCACTCAGAAATAACTAACTATTTCCCTAACCCCAGCCCCACTAAACTGCAAACAGTCAACACCACGACAAATCTTCTCTTGGTCTCAGTCCTCCTTCACAGACCAGGAATGTGTCATGTGTGGTTATACCTTTATTTGTTCTAAGTGTGTGCATAATAATGAAAAGACCTTAGTAGTGTGCTGTAATTTTAATGTTTCTATTCTAGTTGGATAAGCACTACGTATTTTGAGCCTGTGCCCTTTAACAACTATGGGATTCATGGCTGTAATTTCAGATGCTGTTGCCTTGGAATACGTAATATTCTTTTGCCATACTGATTAATTTGATGCTTACTAAGTGATGGTTTTAGAATTTGCTTAGCAGTTTAGTGCTATGTTCTGATAACTTACTCTACGCAATGCATTACTGCAGTTCCCTATCACTACACTTCCCGATATAAATCTGTTTTGACCTCACATTCATAAACATTGTTACCTTCTCTCTATTCTTGGAGTAGCCCATCATCTCTTGCTTTGACTCACTGTGTTTCTTCCTCCATCTCAAGGAATAAGTTGGCTAACTATGCATTCACTTTTTTGCCTACATACAACATTTTGGTATAGTAGTGTCCTTCCCTTTTTCTTTCTTTTCAGAGCCTGTGGACATTATATTGGTCCCTGTTCCTTAAAGGGCAAGAGCTATAGGGGCTGGCATAATGGTTAGCATGTTTACCTCACAGTCAAAGTACAGGGTTCGATTTTCACCTTTGGAGAAACTGGCTATGCTTATAAAGGCCGGCAAGGGCAGCTAACTTAGTATGTACCAACAAACCTATGAACAAGGCAGAACTCTGAACTTTTTACTGAGATTATTGTCATTGTTAATGTAAGCAAGTTAACTTGAAGACCCTTGTTGTATATTAACTTTATGTGCCTGCCCTGTGTTGAAAAGTAGCTGTGATGTAGTAGCCAAAGGAGTAATTCTTGCACTCTAAAGACCACTTACAAAATTGTGCACTGTCCTTTCACCTGACAGTTAGATTAGGGATAAACAGTAACTGGCTTACAAAGTGTGTAGCTTTTTCTTGTCTGCATTCAGCACATGAAAGGAAATGCACACACTTTTGGGCCTTCTTGCTAATCGAGCGTGAGCTATAAACAGATTGTCATCTGTAATAACTGGCCTGAGTGGGGGAAGCCTACTTTACTTGGCATTGTTTAGCTCCCCTACTCCCAGTTCCCACCTGACTCTACCATTATACTTCACACATACACCTTTTAGTGAGGAGACCTACTCCTTATACCTTCCCAAACAACTTTACTACCATCACAGAAACACTCCTGTTTCTAGTTACCTATTCTCCACTACCATCATGGAAACACTCCTGTTTCTACTCCTCTAATCCTGACTTCCATTTACCATCTTTCACAACAACCTACTTCCTATACTGCTTTGCACTATATTCTCTCCTACTCAGACCCTCCAGAACAGTGTGTACAAGTCATTCATGAGCAAAACTCCCTCTTCCATTCATCCCTATGATCTTCTCTCATATACTACAATCAAACTTTTACCCTTTTACCATTCTCTTGCTCTGTACGTCTCAGCCTTCCCCTTTTCTCTATACTGCTTACACCCTCTACCCTGAGCCTCTCTACTTCTATGCACAATTAAAATCAGTCCCTTTTGCTCTACTACCCTTCCTTACCTGTACCTATTCTATACCGTTAACTGACTCCTCACCACATAAATTCATTCTCATCCACACTGATATTATCCCCACCTATGTCAAACACCCATGCATCTCAAAATCACCTAGAAGCCTACAGACAAAACACAATTATTTTGCATTTCAGTTTCACCAAATAAACCCTCCATACTTCCTATTTTAACATCCTCATCCACTATCCTTCAAGCCCAATATTTCTTGCATTTCAGAAATGTGTTTTCCCATAAATTTCCCATACTAGCAACTCCTATCCTACTTGGACTTTTTAACATCCTACTAACAGACATTGCCCTCATAACTCCAGCAAAACTCATATTTCGTGTCCTACTTCTAAACATCCCAATCACAACCTACCTGTATTAGCAGGCGTATAGCCTACTGTTAAAGTACAGTTATCCAAAGCAACAGCCACTCACTCACATATCAGTATTAAACATAAAATCAAGCAAAAATGCCTCTACCTATACCATCATACCTCCATAACGATAAACTTAGCAATGACATCCAATCCCACCTCAGCATTTTCAGGCACCAGAGAGCATATCCCCATCAGCTCCCTTAATGCTTCCACCTCACCTACAGTCCCACCTTGGCCTTCATTTATACCATACCAATTTATAATATTTATAACAAACTCCCCGAACTGCACACATGGATAGCACTATACACTCCAAACATCTTAACTGCAATAGAAGCCTTACTCTGTCAGAAAAAAATAAGAAATCAACCCAACAGGCTTTGCCATTATCAGATTAGACAGAGCAAACATAAAAGCTGGCAGTGATGTCATTTTCTATAAAAACACACTAGATATCCTCCAATTCCTCTCACATCCTGCCAACTTTAACTCAGAAATCCTACTAACCATGCTAAAACTAAACACGCACAAGACAATCACAATCATGGATATATACATACCCCCAGGTAACATTGCTAAAACACACTGGAAGATGTTCTCTGATGAACCTCCTCAAAAATCTTATTGGGTGATATTAATATAGACTGGAATTTCACACTATATAGTTTGCCAGACAATTCTATATATACATCCGTACAAGTTCACCCAATTTATAATCACAATGACTAGATACAACAAAGCCATAGCCAATCAGCCTTGGCATGGATCCTAACATCCTCGCAAATAAAATATCTTCCCATGGAACTCTGTCACACAGCCTGAGTTATCACTTACCAGTCTTTGCACCACAAGGTACCAAAGCAATAAATCCAAAACGCATCATTACAGCCTGGTAAGCAAATCCTTTGCAACTTCTATCCCCTTCTACACAGTATACCAGTTCTACCACTATTCTTCAATTACCTTAATATATTAATCCCCACTTTACATTTCAATTTCTTTCTGACCTGCCACTTTATCCATCTCCTTCAAATACTCTCCAATACACTCTTACCCAGGTTCTTTGTCTCTATGTAGCCTAGTACTTTAATCTCCACTATCCTTTCTCATCTGCTATCCAATGCCTCTAGCCCTCTTCTAGATTCATCTCCCTATCAACTGGGGTTTCACACTCATTACCTCAATTTTATTTATTCCGACATTTATATTTTAACCCATCTAATGCCTGCTTGTTATATGTACCACACATGAACAATTTTAGTAAATGTTTCATACTTAATATCATGTATATCACCACAGAAAAAAAAATTGTTTTATCATTGTAAGAATAATTACCCGTTTGTATCTAGATCCCCAACTGTGCAATGTAGCTTTGTACAAAATGTTCTGTCATTAGTATCTTAAATGTATCAGTCGGTGATTTTCTCACCAGGCTTTCATTTAAAATGTGCTTTGTCCAGTCAGACTTTCCCAGTCAAAGACAAAATAATACATTTCCCTGCCTGCTTGCCTATACTACAGTCTTGACTCTCAATAAGAGTCAGCCTTGCCATCCTTTGCTCTTTGCCATTCAAACACATTAAAACTAGAGTTTAATTGTAGAATGTGGAGAAGATGCAGAATGTAGCACCAAAATGGTAAACTGAGCAGCAGCTGGATTTTCTAAGTGTTGCAAGCAATTTGGACTCCTGCCTCACATGAGGTGTGGTCCCTTTCAGTTCTCTGTTGGTTAGGTATGCGTGATTTGGGGGTGGGACAGTTTTGTAGTTTAGCATCTGAATGAACTCTCTCACAATTCACTGGACTGTTTTAATTGTCATCTTCACTTTGCACAAGAATCACCGAGTAAAATCTTCTTTTGATTAAATTTACTCATCTGGACTGAATGTTTCAGTTTTGAGGAAGCTAGACTCTCTTATTAGCTTACTCATCTGCAGTGACAGGATGTCTGTTTCCGTTTTGAGGAAACTCCTTTCTCCCAATCTTGTATTACATTCTCTTCAGCCAAAACTTCATAGGTTCATAGGTTGGTATTGGGCTATCTGCCCAAAGGCATATATTAGCCCAGCCACGTTGTGCAGTTCCCTAGACCCTTGTACTAGCAGCTAGTACCCTTGGCCCCTATCTAGTAGTGCTGTTGGTGTGATCCCCGGTGTGAACTTTCTGTTACCCATCCACTCATCAAGGTTCCTCTTGAAGAGTGATAGTGAGGGGCTCTGTCTTATGTAGATCGGGACCCTGTTCCATAGTAAGGGAAGTCTCTGCGAAGGGAATCTATCCCTCCAGCATGTTCTATTCATTGTTGTGTTGAGGTTTATATCCCTAGAGCATGTAGCTTGAGTAGATTTGGTTTTGCCAAGATGGAGCATGTTCAACAATTCTGGGTTGGACATGGCTCTGTGCGTTAGACAGAGATCGCCTCTGAGAAAGTGGTATGCAACAGAGAACAGTCTTAGCTTTTTCAATCATGCTGCATAGGGCAACTGTTTGAGGCCAGTAATCCTCTTGGTTGGGTACCTTTGTGGTCTCTCCAGCTGCTGGAGATGTCTAGCCAGGTACATTCCAATTGGTGCATTGTGCTCAATAATGGGTCTGATGAGGGAAGAGTAGAGGGGCACCATTACATCCTTGGATGTTGATGTGAACCCTTTCGTGATCAGATGGGTCACATAGAAGGATTTTCTAACCACTTTGGCAACATGGTTATCAAAGGAAAGCTGACTATCTACTTGGGTCCCTAGATCCCTTATTTCTTCTTCAGATTTCAGGGGATTACCTCCTATGTTGTAGTTTGCGGGTACTCTGTTTTTTTCATTTAGCTTGAGACCATGGCTTTGACACCATGCATCAGTCTCATTTAGGCCCTTCTGGAGGATCTCCATGTCGGCTGGAGACTCTATTATAGCACCCAGTTTGCAGTCATCCGCAAACTTAGTCAGCCACAGCCCTTCCGTGCTTGCCTGTACTTCTGAGAGGTATATGCCAAACAGGAGATGCCTCAGGACAGAGCCCTGAGGCACACCACTCGTTACTGGTCTGGATTCGGACATAGATCCCGCTATTCTTACTTTATGGGATCTGTCTGAGAGCCAGTTTGCGATCCATCTTGTGACGCAAGGGTTTATGCCCAGGCTGGTGAGCTTATCAATAATACCTGAATGGGGAATGGTGTCAAATGCTTTAGCAAGGTCAAGGTAAGCCGTGTGTACCTCCTTTCCCTTATCTATAGCCTGAGTAACTGTCTCAAAGAAATCCACCAAGTTCAGGAGGCATGATCTGCCCTTGACGAAGCCGAACTGTGTGGGGTCCAGCGACTGGAGGTTCCCAATCTCTCCATTTAGGAGTTCCATAATGATTCGCTTCATAGCCTTACAGATCAGACTGGTCAGGCTTATTGGTCGGTAATTCCCAGGGTCAGTTGTGGCCCCACCCTTGTGTAGCGGGACCACCACTGCCGTGCACCATTCTATGGGCACATATCCTGTGGAGAGGCTGAGACAGAACAGGGTATTAAGATGCGGGGTTAATTCCTTTTGGAGCTCACGTATGACACAGCCTGAGACACCATCTGGTCCCATGGAGGCAGTGTTTTTAGCTTTAGATAGAGCCTTGTTAACCAATGCATCAGTAATAATTGGACTTGCACAATCCCCTAGAATGGTAATAGGCCCTGTAGGTGGTGGGGGGGGGGATTTGCACTGAACCTGTCAGCCAAGATGCTGGCAATGTCAGAAGGGTCAGTGTATTTTGTTCCATTTTGTACTAGCTCAGAACAGACCTGAGCGTTGCCATTTAGGTTTTTGACGTAGCCATAGAAGGCCTTATGGTTATCCTTGGCAACTTTCTTTTCAAAATTAGCTTTAGTTGACTTGATGAGGGACCTCAATTTCTTACTAATGCTGATCAGGGATGATTTTTCTACTTGAGATTTGGCCTTTTTTTTGTACAAGTCTCCTCCTTTTATTGTAAAGTTTGCTTATGGCCAGGGTCCACCAGACTGGTTTCTTCTTGCTTGAGGAAGGAGTCTTTGTTTTATTTGGGATAGCACGGTCCATGCAATCCTGAAATGCATATAGAGTGCCTTGGTGTAGGATTCCGCATCCTGGATATCATTATCCTTCTGCAAGTGAATAGTGAAGCTTTCCACTTCGGATGCAAGTAGTTTGAAGTTTGCTTTGGAAAGGTTTTTGACTATGGTTTCTTTGATTGGGGGAGGTGGAGAAGTGAGGATGTCCAGGGTTATCAGTTTGTGGTCGGATCTGACCAAGGAGGGGGTGATAACGGGTGTGGTACAATGGGCGCCCATATTTGTGATGATTAAATCCAATATGTTGTCCCCTCTAGTGGGGGAACATACTAGTTGTTCAAGGGCATTTGAATTTATAAATTCTATGAATCGCTGAGCATATGAGTTGAAACATTGGTAGTTCGCCCAGTCTATACCAGGGTAGTTGAAATCACCCAAGATAATGGTGTTGGGTAGGACCTTTATATTTTCCATTGTCTGAAGGAATGCAGAGTGAGCATTTTGGGACATGGTGGGCGATGTATAAATGGCTAAGACTTGAAATGTGGTTTTGCCTGCTGATAGTTGCGCATGGATGATCTCTGGGGCATCATGCTGTGCTACTAACCTGGAGATATGGGTATCCTTGATGAATATGAATATGGATACACCTCCGCCCTTTGTACTGCGATCCGGTTACTGAGGCCGGAAGGTATGATATAAATTGTAGCCTGGCAGTGCTGGGGTGCTCTCTTGAGCCTTGAACCAGGTTTCCGTCACTGCACAAACAGATTTTCGCCATGCTGAGGAGAGCCTAGAGTGTGTGCATTTTGAGGTTGAGACTTCTGGCATTGAGTAGCATTACCCTTAGTTTTTGGTTACCTGTGCTGGTTATGGTGGTTGGTTTGTCCTTTGAGCCTTGCCTAAAAAAGGTACTATGGGGACGGCAAGAGCCTTGGCCAGTATTCGAAAACCTAGGGGTGACAGGTACAACCCATCTCTGGCAAAACAGCGAGGCTTGTCCATCATGTCATCCCAGGCAGACAGACACTAGATCCCCTTAGAATGACACCAGAAGCTTAGCCAATTGTTGAAATTGATCATTTTGTCTTTGTATTGTGGTATCATCTCTTGCTTTACTATACGGGAGCTGGACACTGAATTTTATTAAGTTGATTGTTTTATGATAATTGGTAGACTGCCTGGATATTTTAGGCCATTTACTGTGGGCATTTCATCAACATTTAACCAAATGAACTATGTTTATGACAGTTATTTCATTTCTAGATTTTGGAAAAGAGGACTATTTGGTGACTTTTTAGCAATCAGCATAATTTTCTATTCTGTCTCATAGTAAAAGCTGTGCGTAGTGCTTAGGTTTAAATACTAAAATAAGCTCGATTTGGCAACACAGTGTTATTTGGCTTTTGTTGACTTGCTCATCTGACTTATCGGTAATGCTAACTCTAGCCAAGGAAAAAAAAATAGCAATAGTCCAGTCATTTTAGAGTTTAAGATTATGTATGTATCCTATCACCATCCCTGACATGGTATTGTGCTTTTCCTGCACTAGAGATTTGTTTTTCATTTCGTATACAATGACTAATAATAATAATAATAATAATAATAATAATAATAATAATAATAAAGGATAGTTGATAATTTTTTCAAATACAGTTTTCAATCCACAATTAAAGACTTTACTGTGCATTAACTGAGCTTTTACTACTCTACCATTTCCAGCATGGAATGTTTTCTATGTTCATTTATTGCCTAAATATGTTGGTGCTAGATTAGACCACAAGTACTTATGAAGAGGTGCTTTATTTACAAGCATTCAACATAAAAGTAAAATAAAAAGCATTAATAACCATAGAAGCAAAATATTTCAAGAAGATTAAAAATAAATCTGATATAGCCATATATAACCTTCCTAAAGAAGAAAATAAGCATAATTACATTCAGCAAGTTAGAAACTGTTTTTGCATAGGGTGGGGTACAGAAAAGAGGGGGCTACTATAAAGGAACATAGGCCAAATACAAACATGTAATAAAACAAAACTACGAACTACCACCAACTCCAAAGTATATACAGCAAATAATTCATCTGACAAAAAAATATTTTAATCAAAAATTATCATACACACACAAATAACAGCAGACATATCCAAAGGTTTTAAAAGGTTTTCTGCCCTGCAGAAATATATCACCAAATTGCATACCATCTCAAAGAATGGAAAAACTGTTTTTAAATTAAACTGATTGACTGACAGAGGACCCAACTTTGCAGAAAATGTGAGCATACTACAGAGATGTATGTCTGATGGTTTCGTATTTTTTTGTATCATGCCTAAAGTTTAGAGTAAACTCCACAGAAATCACTCTACAAAAGTACAAGCAGGTCTATTCATTGAACAAATGAAAAGTTAAAATAAATTTCAAGAAACTTAATTTGATAAAGTGGAACTCAAAACATATTAGCAAATAATTAAAAGAAAACCTAGATGAGGAAACTTTAAGACAATACCCATAGAAACTTCATATTAAAACAGGATACTTCCAGCTTCAAAATCAACAGAACTGAACAAGAATGCAATGCGGCAGACGGCAATGTGGAACACACTTTGGGCCTAACAGTTGAAGCAAAAGAAAATGTGCAGGGGAAAAGCGATTGAGATGGAGCCTTTCATATTTGAACTGTTTTTGATAGCAACAAAAAGTAAGATCTGAGCATTTTTTGGGAGGAGGCTTAAGGTACAAGCACTGATTTGGAAAATTAAGTTCAAGTAGGCTATCATAGTGAGCAGATTTATAAACTGTCACACAAGTAATGGAGATGCATCGACCCCATCAATGGCACAAGTTTTCTAGTGGGGATAGATTTTGAAAGAAACAAGTTAGCCATTCTGCTGCTCATAGCCTAATGTTCGCTGCTGAACATTGATCCAACGATCAAAAACACCAAACCTAAAAGATCATGAGTGGCCCGTCATGGCAGCTACACTCAGAGAACAGTAAGAAAGTGAGTGAAGCATTTTCCTCACTTTCTTATTCTTCTCCAAGTTTGTGAAGTATCACAGTTGGGATGTATATGGAGTGTTGGAACAGATGGCTTGAACCAGGATAGGGAGTGCGGGGGGGGGCTTGCCCCTGAAAAAAAAATGTATTTTCTGAACCTGGGAATATCACGTTTTCTTATTACGGACCTCCCAATGTTTGTTGTTTTGATTTTTAATAAATGTATTTTAATTATACATGATGCAATTATTCATAGTGAACTACTATGCTGTAGGCATAACTTTCCCCAGGATACTGGCAATTTTAGTTACTACTTTTTGAATGGTTTTACATAAACTGCAACTAGACAAGGTCTTTCAGTTTAATCTCCACATACTTGAGTTTCACAGCAAGAATCCCAGAGTCTTAGAACCCCCATAGATTATGGTACACCCACTCCCCCATAGACCATCCCCCACAATGAACCCAGTGACTTAACAGTGCATGTCAATAGAGGAAACAAAGACAATGTGCCAGTATTGCTAACGGCTGACATAGCCTAATATGTAAAAGTATATGCAATGATTTCAAAGACTAGATCCACTAGGCAATCCACATATTCCTATTGCCTACAACATACCCACAAACATTACGTTTCCTCCAGGACAGTGGCACACCCATCTGGCCTGACCATAAATGAAATCTCCCCAAGGCAATCAAATACTGTCTGTATTGTAAAGCATGTGGGATCATGGCTGCAGATGACATGACCATCCAAGTTTATTGGTGGATAACAGAAATGTGATAAATGTGTGCTTCAAATGAGACACTGCCAAGATCCCTAGGTCTTGATTATATAATGGAAGATTCTGTCAAGCGAGCATAAATAGGGCCATCTTCTCCCTTGCCTTCTTTGTGAAAGGCACCTCCCAGTACTTTTTTTTTTTTTTTTTAAATATTTCATCCAGGGTCATGAAAGGCATAACCAGCTTCTGCCTCTCAATTAATTCATCTCTAAATGGCATAGGGGAGGCACTAAGCTAGGAAACAGAGTGGAGTTGTATAAAGTCATTACAGGAGAAGATGATGCCATCTGGCTTGGGTACCTGATCATTGTCGCTTCTCCATTTGCCATGGAATTATTCTACAACCCCTACAGTTAACATTTTTTAACTTCTAAATATACACATTTATTTTAGTGATGGAGCTATACCTTGCTGACTAGCTCTTTTCTAGTATTGTGCACAATTCATTTAGTACACACTGACAAGGAAAACAAATATTTTGTTATTTTAATAAAATATGCATCCTCCCTCCACTGAGCAGAGAATCTCTCCCCATTGTTTTACCTCTATCTTTACCTATGATTCAGTGGTGGGACAATATTCCAAATGGTATTTCTGTCATTAGCATATGGAGTAACAGAGCCCCAATGTTTTACTGCAAAAAAAAAAAAAAAAAGTTAGTCATTCAGAACACGAGGCACTCCACCAGTTTGCCACAAGTAGTTTATCGATTTTTTAGGGCTCCCTATTGAAATGCCAGCACTCAAAATGCAGAGCACAGAAAAGCTAAAAAAAAGACCAAAAACACAGGAGAAGAGCGAATCTCAAAAATTGCTCTTCTCCTTAAAAATTCATTTTGTGGACGAGGGGCGCATACCCCCTGAACTTGCACACCAACTCCATGATTGCCATACCTCAAATAAAAGGGAATATTCTGAGAAATGGTATCTCACATACGTTCTGGGATTCACAGTTGGCCTTCAGTCTCCATATTTCAGGACTCAGTCTAGCTGGTCCAGACATTTCTAATGGTTACCAATTTTTAGCATCTCTCTGTAGTTTTTGGAAGTCAAGATCCAGGTGATATGAAATCAAAGATCAATGACCCTCCTCCCACTTTCTTTTGAAGGAACAGTTAGTAGACTTACCTGCACTTATAAGGTCTACATTATTCATTATCTTTGAAGTGAGACTGCCCCATCTTTGAAAGCTTGTCCGAGCCACTTCATATCTATTTTGCAAAAATAAACAGTAAATTAACTTTATACTCTATCTGGGCCCCCTCATACACCAGCACTATAAAAAAGAGAACATTGTTTTGCCAGACTTTTTAACTTGAAAATACAAAAATGTTTTTGAGTGTAACTGTGGGGCTGTGGTCCAGTTAAGGGAAATACTTAGGACTATACGTAGCAAAAGATGTAAAAATCAAGCCTCCTGAACGGCACGCTACACCACATGTGTAGCTTGCTGTTTAACAACTGAGTGGGAGATATTTATATATTGCATAATTACATGCATGAGGATTACAGCAATTACATAATATAAATACTGAAAAGTAATGCTAGTACATAAATGCCATCTTGTCTTGTCCTCCTGCCTGGCCGCTGTCCGTGCATCAAGGTAAAATATAACCTACTAAAGCTGTTGTGTTTGAAATTGACCACTACCGTCCTTTATTGTACAGTCAAACTAATTCTGCTAGAATATGTTTTAACTACTGAATACCATGTCGTAGATAGCGTGCTTGCTTGTTTTTTGGAATCTGGTATGGCAAGTGATTGCACGAGTTGTTGAAGCTGCATTGGCGTCCTTTTCTGCTGCCTAATTAGCGACTGGTTTCTGTATGTATCTATAGCTCCTGTTTTGTGGTTTTTAACTTTATTACCTCATTGCCTACATTTAATTGAACTGGGGAATTGCAAAATGTATTAACGCAATTTATCTAAACCTATGATAACTTGGTAAAACTGGGCTTGGCGGGAAACTACTTCTCACTACTGGCCTGATTATTTTTATTTTTATGCTATTCAGATTTATTAGGAACCAAACTTTGTACTGTTATAGCCTGTCTTTACTGATTATTCCATTCAATAGCTTAATGGCATGTGTACTGTGAATTATAAAACCCTCTGCCTAATACTGAACAACCTGTGTTATCAGTCCTCTGCATTAACCATGAAATGTGCTTAATAGTAGCCTCTATGCCTAAGTAGGATACCTATTCTGACTCTAAACAAACTGTTCCCTCTCTTATCTACTCACAGGCAGCCCCTCTCTCTAGCAGATTTCTCCGCGTGGCTCCTAGACCCACAAAGCTACTTCCTGAACTACAATCTGGTGCGAGCGCACAGAACAGCCACGAACTTTAAAAATTAAACTACCCTCTGAAAGTGTTTCAGGGTAAAGACTACTGCTTTATCTACTATGTACTAGGCAGGAATAGCTGCCTAGCTGGCAGTAACTTGACAGTACCTTTAAACAAACTTTTAGCTTATAAAGTTTTATCAGGTCTACAGGCAAGAACTAAAGTCATACAGTGGAAAGTAAAATTATATCCGTTTCTGGCTATATTAATTACTTAAGGAACAGACAAAAACTTACTGTTTCTGGCTTTAAGACCCTGTGAAACTCAGGCGGAGCCTCTCGCTCCTCCGCTTCCTCAGCTCTCTCGTCCCCCTCCCACCCCCCACCCCCACCCCCCCCCCCCAACCACCCCCACCTACATTTATAGGGCTAGTTAGCTCCTCCCACCTCCCCAGTAACTAGGACCGCCCTGTAACCTAGTAACTCTCCTCCCCACTCTAGGCCCTCTTTCAATATTACGTTACACCTTCAACTCCTCCCTCCACCAGACCCTTATCCTCCTCACACCATGGTCAAAACTACCTCTACAATACCCTATTATAATAATACCCCTTCTTATTGCTCATTTCTTAACAAGTTATGAAAAACAAACTCAAACTCTGGTATCTCCTTCCCCAAGGCTCACACCAGCACCTACCCAAATCTCTGCTAGTCATACCACACTTCTCCCCCTTCCTGACAATACACCATCTCACAAAATCGTGCATCTTAACCTCCGCCATCCTAAAGTAACTAATACCAAAGCAAACCTTAAAATCCTAAACAAGCTACTGAGATTCCTTGATCACCTGAAAAATGTATCATCATAGATGGCACATCCACCCCAACCCAGGTCCACCCACAGTCTTAGACTTGCATACTTCATCTTAATATCAGAGTATAAACAATAAGGTCCATAACTCACATGCTATTAGCCACTCATTCTCCAGACATTGTATGTCTATCAAGATGAAGAGATTCTGGCACCTGGGTATAATATTCTCAGGACTGATCGGACAAAAAAGGTGGGGGGGTGGCTTGTTATGTTCAGGAATACCTTGAATATTATAAGGAACCCACTACAGCCTCAAGTTTCAAATATAGAACTTATTGCCCTTAAGATATGCCTCAACACCCAGAAATGCATTAACCTTATAGGAATCTATATCCCACCAGGGAAGAACACTGAAAACCTGGAACAAACACTCTGCTGGTTGTCCACCGAAACCATAGTACTTGGGGATGTCAATATAGACTGGTCTCACTGTTCAGCCCACATAACCCCACATCCTATTAACTTATATGGTTTCTCCCAAAACATTCTATCCCCAACTAGAATTGGAAATACCGCAAAAAAGAGAGTACCATTGACTGGATACTCACCAACAAGGGTTCACAGAATTATACCTCTGGGACCCTCCCAAATGACCTCAGTGACCACCTCATAACTTATATCATTAAACATAAATGTCCAACTACTAGCCCCCCCATATACAGACAAGTCAGGAACAAAAAGAAATTTGACCCACGACTATTCCGCAGAACTAAAGTCCTGTAACTGGTCTATCCTCTTTAATGACATGTTCCCCAGTCGCCTGATTAGATCTGGATAGCCCCTGGCTAACTAGTCATACCAAAACCAAAATTAAACCCAGGCCTGGGATAAATGGAGAGCTACTAAAACTCCCCAAGATCGCATCAAATTTCAACAGCCCACCTTCAGAATAAGCACCAACAGAATCCAAAGAAGTTCTGGGCAGGATTTAACAATCTTCTCCATCCAGGTAAATCCTCCAAAAGACCCAGTAGATGTAGCCAACACCTTTAACTTTACTGAGACCATCCAGTCTCTAGCTAATCAGTTAACTACCTCCTCAACTCCCTCCTCCCATAAGAATAACCTCCTTTAGCCTAGAACCGGTTTCCACAGCTTATATTTGCACCTCTTCTATTTGGAAAGTTTCTTACATTATCCCACTTCATAAAGGAGGTAACAACTTCCAACTACAGACCAATAGCTATACTGTCTCCTCTAGCTAAAATTATGGAAAGATGTGTTCACAAACAACTTCTACACTACCTAACCCTTCACAATCTCCTGTCCAAATGCCAGTCATCACAGTACAACCACTGCTCTACTCTCCTTCATTGACTCCATCAATAACAACCATAACAAACTAATATCCTCCGCCTCTTTTCTGATCTCAAAAAGCCTTCCACATGGTGAATCACCAGCTCCTCCTCTCCACCCTAGCAGTGGCAAAACAGACTATCTCAAACACCATTGGTGTTCCTCAGGGCTCCGATACTTGGTCCCCTTTTTTTTTCCATATTTCATTAACATCTCCACTCTGTCATCCCTAAAGCCACCTGCATTCAATATGACTCAACCCTGATCTGCTCTGACACCTCTCTTCCAAAACTACAAACAGCCACTCAACACTGTTTTACTATAGTGGAAAAATGGTTCTCCGATCTGAAACTCATACTCAATCCATCAAACACCAAACTACTTCTATTCTTCCCCACCATACCCACACCACTAGATAAAGATCTTCCTATTCCAAATAATATCTCCTTTCATGTTGAAGCCATCAATGGTACTATCATTGAACCTGTCTCTAGCACCAAACTATTAGGTGTCACCATCGACCACAAACTCAAATTTGACTTTCACATCAGCCATACCATTAAAACTGTTAACAAGAAACTAGGGTCCCTGTATAGAATAAAACTACCTTACCCAACACCAAACTTACTATCACACATCTCCTCTCCACCCTCCCCAGTACTCTCCTTTCTTAAAAGCGTGAACTTAATATGCTTACTGTTGGCTATAACCACATCGCCAGATTTATTACAGGAAATCCATATCGAACTCACCACTGCCTTAACCTTAAGAAAATTGGCTGGTTAGAATTGCCCAACCTTCTCAAACTAAACCAACTCTCTGAAGCTTTTAAAATAATAAACTACCCAGATAGAACTCCATCACTGAGCAGTATACTGATACCCTATACCAACCTTAACTGCCTTCGATCGTCAAACAGTGTTCAAATACTCACCATTAAAGCAAAGAATATGGGTGGTGATGCTCTCTATGCTAATTCCATTGGAAAGCCTTGGAATTCACTTCCAAACCATATAAGAAATATGACTTCACTTAACCAATTTAAAAATAATCTCAAAGAATATCTTAACTCACACTGGCTGTGTCCCTGTACTGAACCAGACTAACCTAGGACTCGCTCCTCCCAATCCGCCACCCCTTCTTTGACTTTAATTCCTTTAATACTGGTCCCTCTATGTTATCACCTCAACCTTATAATTGAATATTTAATGTTTTTATGTATAGCCTGCTGCAATTGTTTTTTTTCTCATCCTATGTTAATCCTTCCTCATTGCGTGTTATTTGTATAGATGTCATGTCATTATGTTGGAGCTTTTCTCCCCGGGCCTCTACTGAAAAAGGACATGTATCCAGCTAGACTAGCCCGGTCAACAAATGTAAAATAAAATAAATAAAATAAATAAAAATAAAATGAACTCCTGAAAACTCAGTAATCCCATATTCCATCTTGATTTGAGTTTGGAAATGGAATCTTGAAAACACAGAAAACCTAAGTGGTTAACAAGTACACACAGTAAATTCATGCACACATATGCAATTTATGTGCATGTACCATAAACATATACAAAGAAAATCTTGCGCACCATGCCTTTTAAAACATTGTTACATCTGATGCAATTAAGCAAGAACACTTGCACAATGCACAAAGAAATGGGTATGGTTATAACATGTTCATGCAGCAGACAGTCATTTATAGTTTATATCCAGTACATATATTAAAAACATTTAAAGAATAACCAGAATTTTTCAGAGAACCTTTAAGGTATAAAAAATACTCTATAGAAAAAAAAAATCACAGTCTACAGGTTTATAAAGCACTGGAGTCCTGGGGCTGGTCAGAACACAAAAAACAGAAATGGAGCAAATTAAGCACATCAACTAAATGCCACAAAGCTAAAGTAATTCCATTTCTCTTTCTAAATTAAACACACAGATACATTTACCTTTGAAAAATCAAAATTCTGCTCATAAAAAGTAGCACATCATGCACATAAAACTTTATTTGTCCTCAACTGACATCCTGCCATTTACCAAAGTGTAAACTAAAACTGTAAAATATCCTGTCACTATTAAAAACACATTTGATGTGGAGAAATTTAATCACCCCAGCTTTAATTTTTATACCAATTGTTATTACATGTAACTTTCCCAAAACTTACATAAAGGTTTAATTATAATCCCAATAAAACACCAGAGTTTAAGAAATGGGAACCAGAAATGGCTACACTACTGCTCCTTGAAAGAAAATTTCCCCAAGCCTCAGCTCCCTGAGGCTTGAGTCCCATAAAATGCTGGCATTCCCACTGAAAAGCATTAATGGGGAATTGTACAGACAGCTGACATTTGCCCCCTTCTCCCTTGTACTGCAAGTTGGTTATATTAGGGCAGATGCATAAGTGGCACTATCCTCTACATCGAGGGGTGCAGAAGGGTGCCCTCTGCATAAAAAAATGTGGAATATAGTATTCTCTGGAAGTTTTCTTCAGAGAGTTGTCTTGCGTGGAGTTGAGGGTCTGGAAATCATCATTTGTCCACTCATACTGGAAGCACAAAAAATACCATCACAAATTATGTTGGGTAACCAGCAACCAAGATCATATGGTTTTATGCTGCTTATACCACTAATACACTAAAAAGCTATAAAATGTAAGTTTAAAACAATAAATTTGTAACACAAGGGGAAAGAGGTTAAATTGGCACTTTCTATTTTGTTATACATCATGTAATTAAACTTGGTTTAGGGTGACAAGAATTTTTAACCTGCCATTATCAGGCCTGGAAGGCCATGGCATGCATCATCTAACTTAATATGTGGCTTTTCAGGTCACAGCAGCCAGTATCAGCAGCAAAATATGGCATATGCAGGCTCACAATACAGGCGTGTTCACAGAATAAGACATGCAATGTGAATTTCAAGCATAATTGTATGCATACATTTGTATGTATGTATTTTTATTTTTACACAGTAGACTGGGAGGTCTACAGTACTGTGAGTAATGTAGGACAAAGTGCATTTCCTTATTAGTAGCCGGCTAGAGTGAAATACAGGAAATGAATCTTTCTCAGAGCTGGTGATGAAGAAAGTGCTTAAGGAGTGAGGCTCTACTTCAGTAAATTTAAAACCCATTTAATTATTGAGGCAGGTAAGCTGGAGTGAACTGGCAAAGAAAAAGGCCACCTGTACGAGCCAAAGGCACACACGTACACACCAGATAAGTACCACCATCCTAGTTAGGTAGGCATTATCTGCAAATTCAATTGAATCAGTGGAACTACAAAAGGCTAGAACTTGTTAATGATTTCCATATTGCATGATGCAGAGATATGTGGTTAAGTAATAATCTGTAAATGCACACCAACTATTCGAAGTTTACACAAACCCTGTTACAATGTATAATGCATATTTTAAAAATGTTACCACTACAATAAAAAGTTAATTGATTACAGCTTTTACTGCCAGCAGTAACCTACCAGTTAATTTATACCGAAGATACATAGTGCTTTGATCAAAACAGGAAAAATATAAACATCAAAATGGTTTATATCACAAAATATATGCAGCATATTCTGGGATAGTCATAAACATGTGCAGCATTAAACAATCACCATCTCAGACTCAAGACTAGAATGTTATCTCTAATGGGAAGCATTATACAGAAATTAAAGTTCTGACTGGGGATTTGAAATAAAAAAAATCCTAGATCATTTTGTTAATCACCTGACCAGTCTTCCCAGCAAGCTTGAGTTCTGAAATATATAACATGGTTTATGCTCCTTCATATCTTTCAAGCTAGTCCAATACCAAATAGCTTATTAACTTGAACTTTAACCGAAAAAACTATAATCACCATGAACAGGACTTTAATCAGAACATGTCTTCCCAACTTACCTTGTGACCTCACAAATGGAAAAAAAAAAAAAAAAAAATTCCAAGTTCCCTGATTTTCAGGATCTCTTGCATCTCTAGCTGTGTACATTGAAACACATTACAGGCAGCAGCTTCTGTATATTTTATTTTAGGAACAACATAAATGTACCCTTGCTTACTGCTGTAAGCTTAATACACAAAATGGAAGCTGAAAATCTGAAACAAATTCATGCAGAACACAGCAATGCAGTAATTGAACACAGAGCTTGTGTTTTTTCCTCCTGTCGCAAGAGATAGAGATATTAGTTGGCAGCAATTGAAGACAACTAAGTCCACTAGTTAGCCCTCTATGGGGTCAAATTACTCAGGTCAGAAAGTCTCTGCCTTAATTAAGTTCATGGGTGTTAAGAAAGACCCTTGTCACTGTTAGCCTAGTAAAGCCTAACCATGTGTCCCACACCTCTGACAAGTTCTGGTACCCGGTTCCCTATTAGAACCTCAAAGGTCCACTTACCCGAATACATAAACGCTGACATGTCTTCATTGAACCATGAAAACACTGATCGTCCTGAAGCGCGAAATCCAAAATGTCGAATCGTCATGGTTGGCCCTTCTGCGGTATAGCTCCGTAAGGCAAGTGTGCGATAGTTACGGACTTTAGGGTTAGAGTGCGGGTTAAGGTAAGTGCATACATGGTTAGTGTATGTATGTGGTTTATTTATTTGGTTTGGGTAGGAAGCATGTAGTGGGCGGTGGGGTGGGACAACTATGACTGTTCAAGTTTTTGAATTGCGCGGTTTAGGGTGTTCGGTGTATTCGCGGAATATGTGTCGGGTTTTATGTATTTGGTGACTAGGGCTTTTGCGGTTCCAATATAGACCCCTGGTACCCTTGTCATTGTTAGCCTAGTAAAACCTAACCATGTGTTCTACATCTCTGATGAGCTCTGGTACCCTTGATAAGTGTAAGCAGAGGCTTGGAAGATGAAACATTTACAGGTTGCCTGTGTCCATTACGGACATAAGTGCCAAGCCAGGGATGAATTTCCTGTTCCCCATCCAACTGTCCAAGTCACACTTGAATTGGGTTACAGAGGAACTCTGCTTCACATGGATGGGGAGCCTGTTCCAGAAATGGGGTAGTCTCTGGGATACGTATCTGTCTCTCCAGCAGTTCTTATTTAGATCACAGGCAAGGTTCAAGTCTTCAGAATGGGTAATTCTGGTACTGTTTATTTTGCTGATATGCAAGGAGGTTCATCAGAGTGGAGTCTGACAATATCCTGTATGCCAGGCATAGATCTCCCCTCAGCAGCCTATAGGAGACAGATTACAGGGATAGGGCCTTGAGGCGGTCTGCAAAGGACATGCTGCTTATGCTCTGTATTCTTTTAATGAGGAACTTCTGTGGACATTCCATTTGTTGGATATGCCTGGTTAGGTACATACCAAAGGGAGTATTATACTCAATGACAGGTCTGACGAATGCCAAATACAGTGGAACAAGGACTTCCTTGGACCTAGATGCCATACCTTTGGTTTATAAGTTGTGCAACATAGAATGATTTCCTCACTACTGTGGACACATGATGGTTGAAGGCTAGATTACTGTTAGTGTGTCTCTCTCCAAGTCCCTGACTACTGGGTCAACTCTAAGGGGTGTGTTGTCAATATGACAGTTACCAGGGGTGGATGACTTCCCAAAGCATATTATTATGCATTTCTTGGCTTTTAATTTTAGTCCATGGCTTTGACACCAATTCTTTGTCTGTGTAAGCACTTCCTGGAAAACATTTTAGTCAGGTGGGATTCAATGACAGCTTCTAATTTGTAATCATCAGCAAATTTAGTCAGCCAGAGACTATTGGCATTGGCCTTGACTTCAGAGAAGTAAATGCCAAAAAAGAGCAGTCCAAGGACTGATCCCAGAGAGACTCCACTCATGGCTGCCCTCTTTGTAGAGGTGGACTCCCCAATTTTATCTTCTTGGGTCATGTCACTCAACCAGTTGTCTATCCACTGGGTGACATATTGGTTTCTACCTAACCTCTTGAGTTTGTCAACAATGCCTGAGTGAGGTAGCATGTCAAATGCCTTGGCCAGGTCAAGGTAGGCAATGTGAACCATTTTGCCCTCATCCATTGCTTTGGTGACCTTCTCAAAGAAGTCCACCATGATGAGTAGACATGACCAACCCTTGATGAAACCAAACATGGTTGGGTCCAGCGTCTGGAGGTTTACTATATTATTACTGATCATTTCCACAATAATTATTTCCATGGCTTTGCATATAAAACTAATGAGCCTTATGGGTCAGTAGCTGGCCCATCTTTGTGCAGAAGAATGACTGTTGCTGATCTCCATTCATGAGGCACAAAGCCTGTTTGGAGGCTGCAGTTAAATATCAATTCCAGAGACCCTGATAGATCATGTTTCATCCTATTTAGAAGGCATCACAAGATACCATCTGGGTCCATTTATGCTGTGTTCTTGGCCCTAGAGAGAGCATTAAGGACCTGTTCCCTAGTGATGGGGGTGGGTGGGTTATATTTGATGGTATTTCCTAAGGGAAGGTTGAGAGGAAGAGAGGGATAAAGTTGAAGATGAATTTGTCAGCCAGTAGGTTTTCTATATCTTCTGGCTCAGTATAGGTGGCTATTTACAATGAGCCCTGCACACAATTCTGTAAGGCCTTTGAGGTTGTGGACAAAGTTAAAGACTGCCTCGTGGTTGTCCTTAGCCTGGGAGGCCAAATTTACCTCAAATTTGGCTTTGTTAGACATCATCTGTCCTCAGAGTTGTTTGCTTAGTTTGATGAGCATGCTTTTATCCTGCTGGGTGCTGCATCTCCTAATTATTGCTATGATTCTCTTCCTTCTGTGATACAGCCTGCTGATTTTGTGATTTCAACAGGGTGGCATGTTTTTTTTAAGTTAGTTCTGTACTTAGGGTTGCTAACTTTTCATGTCAAAAATTCTGCACATGTACGTGAAAGCAAAATCTGTATAATTGTGGTACCCCCTCCCCCATGCCTCCATTCCAGTGTCCCATTACTTGGCTATTTCTCCATTTCTTCCCAGTTGCCATAAACACTGTTAAACTCTCAGTGTGCATACTGTTTTCTGCTTTACTTCGATAATTACAGATATTTGGATTTAATTTAAAATGTATTCAAATTTTATAGCATAAACACTGATAGACATTTGCTAAACAAAGCAATACAGTCTCACAAGGACAACAGACTTCGCATTAAAATGTTTCTGCCATTGAAACTCGCATTCACTGAAACATTGAAACCCACATCCAAAGAAAATACATCTGGCCAGTGGTGGATAAAGTTTACCCTTGAGCTGTTTTCAAGTCATAGGCCCCTTGCACACATTTTTAGGACCTTGCAAAAGTTCTTCAATTCACTTGCCTGACTGCATTAAATTATAATATACAATTAAAATTGTATCCCTTGTATAATACAGCACTACTTGTTAAAGCATATTTTAAATTTATAGTTTTGAACATTTTTCCAGTAAGTAAACAAAACATATGAGCCAATAATGACAAAACTGCCCAATTCGGAACATTTCAACCATAAAAGGTGACTCAGACTATGTCATTACAATCCACCAAAATCAGTCAATATGCACAATCTCTGCAGAAGTAAAAATTATCCGAATAATTCCACCTTAAAGAGATCTGTAAATAATAAAAAGGTTGCTGCTAGTAAACAACTTTATATTTCATTGTTTTATCTACAAATAGTGCCTGCTGCCCTTGAAGAATTATTTGCCTATATTACATTAAAATATGGTAAGCTAGTAATATTGCAATAAGTAATATTGCAATAGGGTATGAATGGCAAACTAAAAACAGGTTCATAGTTAGTAAGCATTTCATCCAAAGGAGGACATACTCAGTACTGCAGCACCCCACCTCCTTAAAATACAACACAGTATTAGCAATCATCTATACGCTCGGGGAGTAGAACCCACACTCTTCTACATCAAAAGCAGGTATGTTACCTGTTGTGCTATTAATACTGCTTAAAAAATCTATACCACAATAGTGATACCATTTGCTAAAAAAATTGCACATTGTAAACAGACTTAGCATGAGAAGTAGTAAACTTCTCTTCCCTTGAAGCTCACAATTCCTTAAAAATGTACTTGAAACTAAATTTCTTGAAAAATGCACCAGAGAGTCAGTTCCTCAAAAAAATGCAGCTTCCTAGTTGGGTTAGAGGACTCAGACTGTTGTTTCCTGTTGCTAAGATACAGGGTTTGAGCCTAAGGCCTTTGACACCATCCCCCACTCTGGAATCAGATAAACTTACTAAGCTGGGCATAAATCCCTATGTCACTCAATGGGTTGCCAACTGGCTTACTGACAGAACCCAGACTGTAAAAGTAGCTGACTCCAAATCCAGCTCCAGACAAGTGACAAGTTGAGGTACCTCAGGGTTCAGTCCTGGGACCACTCTTGTTTGGCATCTTCTTCTCTGAAGTACAGGCCAACACTAAGGGACTCTGGCTAAGAAAGTTTGCAGAGGACTGCAAACTGGGAGCCATTATTGAATCCCCAAATGATGTGGATATTCTACAAAAGGGCCTTACAGAAATAGATGCCTGGTACCAGAGCCATGTGCTCAAGCTTAATGCCAAGAAATGTACAGTTATCTCCTTTGGAAAAAAACATATACCCATGAATTACCACATATGTGACAGTACACTAAACATCGAAAGTGTGATGAGAGACTTGGGGACACAGGTGGACAGTGGTCTCACTTTCAATAACCACATCGCCACAACAGTCAGGAATGTCTTCTATGTGGCACACCTCATAACGAAGGGCTTTTCATCCAGAAAAAAGGAGGTCATTGTCCCACTGAACTCATCCCTCATTAGACCCATTATAGAGTATAATGTCCCATTTGGTATGTACTTCACAAGACATCTGCAACAGCTGGGAAGTCCACAGAAATACCTCACTAAAAGAATCACAGGCCTAAAGCAGATGCCATATGCTGACCGTCTAAAAAAAACTCCAGCTATACTCTGTGGCATATCATCTACTCAGAGGCAATCTCGGCTTAACATACAAGGCCATGTCAGACCCCGAGTGGTTGGGCATACTCCACTTAAAGAAATCCCAATCCCTCAGAACCACACACTCCAGGGATCTAAACCTTGTCATCACAATGAACAAAACATGCTGGAGGGCTAGGTTCCTGAAAAAGACACTCCCCATACTCCGGAATAGACTGCCCATACATGTCAAGCAGAGCGCCTCATTGGCCCTCTTCAAAAGGAACCTTGATGATTGGATGAGAGATAGGAAATTCACCCCAGGGATCATGTCAGTCGCCCTGCTAGACAGCGGTCCAGAGAAGTAAATATTGTGGGAAGAAATATCCAGGGAATTGTTATGGCTAGGCTTGCATAGGCCCTAGGGCCGATAGCCTAGTACCAACCTATGAACCTGCCAAGTCTAACTGGGGCATTTCACTCTCTCACACACACCTCAACCTCTTAGTGCAAGAAATCCGGACAAAGCCTAAAATAAATAGGAACAGATTATAAATATCTCATGAACTTAAAAAATGGCTAGAATAACAGGCTTTGTATTAGTATGCATTTTTTCTAAAGGATATGAAGTCTAGAACTCAAATGTCAGTCATTATTTAGCAATTTCAATCTGTTTTATGAGAAATGGACAAAAATCTGGGCATTCTGCAAAAACTTGGACAGTTGAGAGGTATGCTACCTACCTCTGTAATTACACACACACACTCAATACCTCTCAACCCGTTAGCCAAAGAAATCTGTTTAAAGCCTGTCATAATGGGGGGGATGCAAAGGCCCAAACTTATGGACGCATTTTAAATATTGCTCTTATAAACTTAGAAAATTGCAGGAATAACAGGATTTGTGTTAGAATACATTTTTCCGAAGGATATGAAGTCTGAAACTCGACTGCATGTCATTATTTAGTAACTTTAATCCTTAGATCATCCCTGTGATTTGTCAAAGGCAATTTTTACAAGAACAGACCAAAAACATAAGGCAAAAATCTCATTCTGTGAAAATCTGTACAGTTGAGAGGTATGACACCCACACAAACACCCCTACCTCCCTCTTACACCCCCAAACCTCTCAACCCCTTAGATCAAGAAATCTGGACAAAGCCACAAATAATGGGGGACAAAGGCACAAAAATAGGGACACCTTTTAAATATTACCCTTACAAGCATAGAAGGTTGATAGAACAACAAGTTTTGCATTAGTATGAATTTTCTGAAGGATATGAAGTCCAAAGCTCAAATGTCTGCCATTATTTTCTGACTTCAGTCCTCAATGATTTGTTAGAAAACAAACAATTTTATGAGAAACAAACCAAAAATATGAGGCAAAAATCTGAACATTCTGGGAAAATCTGGACAATTGAGAGGTATGACGCCCCCCCACACACACACCTCCCACTTATTTGTTCGTGGTGTGCTGCACAGTCCAAATTTCTTCTGGAATCCAAATTCTACATGCAAAGAAGGCGAAGACGTAAAAAAAATCCAGCAGGTGTTTGCAACCCAACCCGTTTTCATCTTCTGTATCTGTGTGACCGGATGCAAAGGACATTCTTAAAGAACACCGTTAAAAAGCATTTTTTTTTTAAATTAAAAGAAAATTAATCTCCCAACCATGAAAAGCTGTTACAGCAGAGTTGTACCACAACTGATTTTATTTTTTTCCAGATAATACACTATCCAGAAAAGGCCATCTCCATTTTCCAGACAGTGTCCCTTAATTCCAGGCAGTCTGGCAGAAATCCAGACAGTTGGCAACCCTATCTGTATTTCTTCCCGTTTTGTACATCTGCCTCTGTGCAGCTATTAACATGCTTGTATAGTGTTTATGTGAACAGTTCTGCATAGGCAGCAGTATTCTCAGGGTTTATGGGAGCTTCAAATTTTGTCAGGTCATCACTTAATTGTAGGAAGTTAGCCTTAGAGTAGTTCCCGAATATTACAGGCTTAGTTTGGGGTCCAGGTTTTATTTTTACTTCAATGGAGACCATTTTGTGGTCTGACCTTACCAGAGAAGACATTGCACTAGGGGGTGTACAGTACTCTCCCATATTAGTGAGGACAAGATCCAGTATGGTTGCACCCCTGGTTGGTGTATTGATAGTCTGGCCCAGCGATTTTGTGTTTACAAAATCCAGGAATCTCTGTGCCTGTATGTTTGGTGTTATGTAGGATTCCCAATTAATAGTAGGGTAATTAAAGTCGCACATAAATATGGTATTGCGTTAGAGGAGTGTTTCCAATAAGTTTAAATACATGGCATGGGTTTCCTGGGTCATAGAGGGGGACCAACAGCTTGCAAGGAAGTGGTATTGGATTTTGCCTATGGTAATCTAAACATGGAGCAGCTCGAGTGCATTGTCTGTTTGACCAGCCTTGAGATGTATTTATTTTTTGATGTAAATAAAGACACCTCCACTTTTAGTCCCTGTCTGTGTAATAACTAGTCTAAATGTGCAGAAGGCATTATAACCTTGCACTGTCAGTGTGCTGTCTGCAGCTTTAAACCATGTCTCAGTGACCGCACAGACATCAGCACTCTCTACGGTGATGAGAGCTTCTAGGGAGTAGAGTGTTTTTTTTTTTTAAGACTTCTTTCTTTTGATAATGGTTGAAGGAGCAATGAGGTGTTACTGTAGACAGAAGTGCAAAGAGTTACTTAACATATTTATCTACGAATTTCTTTGAATTTGAAAATACAAATACAATTATTTTCAGAGGAGAAGGTGGAAGAGGTTACTAATATTTGCAGGGATCTGCTCTGCCTTAACACAAAGCTGGTGTCCATCTCTTCAAACCTGTTAGGCCATTCACCATGTTATAGAACCGTTGTAAAAACAACCTGTTTAGTGCATTTTCCTTCATCCATTCTACTCCCAGATGTCCAACACAGGGCTGTCACTTTCATTGTTAGACATGGCTAAAGTACCATCAGCTCCATTAGCATTCCTTTCCTTTACTGAAGTTACGCTATAAAGTCAGTATATACAGGACAAACTAATCTATGGTTTACCCCAAGACTGCAAACTAGGCGCCATAATTGACTCTCCAGCCGACACAAGCATCCTACAAAAGGGCCTCATAGAAACAGACAACTGGTGCCAGAGCCATGGCCTCAAGCTAAATGCCAAAAAGTGTATAGTCATCCCCTTTGGCAAAAACAAAGTGCCCACAAATTACCACACAGGTGGTAATCCATTAAATACAGAAGAAGTAATTAGGGACCTGGGGACCCAAGTTGATCGCAATCTCTCATTCGAAAACCACGTCGCCAAAGTGGTTAGAAAAACATTTTATATAGCCCACCTAATCATGAAGGGATTCACATCTAGATCAGGGGAGGTCATCGTGCCTCTTTACTCATCCCTCATCAGGCCAATAATTGAGTACAATGTCCCTTTTGGGATGTACCTTACCAGACGTCTGCAGCAACTGGAAAGACCCCAAAAGTACCTCACCAAGAGGATCAAAGGGCTCAAACAGATGCCATATGCTGCCCGGTTAAAGAAACTCCAGCTCTACTCAGTGGCATACCACCTGCTCAGAGGCAACCTGTGCCTGACGTATAAAGCCATGTCCAACCCGGAATTAATGGACATGCTGCACCTCAGAAAATCCAAATCCCATCGAGCTACCCTCTCGAGAGACTTGAACCTCAGCAATGAAATAAATAAGACATGCTGGAGGGACAGATTCATAACCCAGAGGCTCCAGATTCATAACCCAGAGGCTCCCTTCACTCTGGAATAAAATCCCAGTCCAGGAATAAAATCCCAGTCCAGGTTAGGCAGAGTCCCTCACTGACTCTCTTCAAGAGGAATCTTGATGAGTGGATGGGAGATCATAGGTTTACCCCGGGTATCACTTCTGTGTCATTGTTAGACAGAGGCACAGTATACTAACCTCGAAAAAGGGCATTGCAAAATTCATTTAAAATGGGTGATGAAAGCCAAGCACACTCTGGCTAGGCTTATAAATGCCCTAGGGCAGATAGCCTAGTATGAACCTAAGAGGCAGATGGCTTGGTTTTGCCCCCAAACATGCTAACGTGTAGTACCTGGGCAGTTGCAAGCCTATCAACTTCTAATTTAGTCATACTATTTTTATTTATTCATTTATTACATTTGTTAACCGGGTATGTCCAACTGAGCCAGAGGCCCGTTTGCAGCAGACACCCAGGGATAAAAGCTCCACAGTAGTGGACTACAGCAAACAATCCTTAATACAATGCAACAAAAGTAATACAATAACAAGCAATAATACACTGCAAACAAATAGCACAAATGCAAGTACTGGGAAATGTATACAAAAAGAAATGAAGATACAAGTTAAGGTGGAAAAATAAATATAAGTGGGGGGGGGAATAAATAATTAACCTGGAGAGTGGCAGGAGCAGAGCCAATGACTGGTAAGGTGTTCCTTTAGGAGAGATTTGAACTGATTGAGTATAGGGTTTTTAGTTATGGTCTCCAGAAGAGTGTTCCAGAGTTTGGCTATTCTGTATGAATACAGGGAGTTGCCATGATAGTTGTAAGAGTTGGATACCTGTAGTAAAAGTTTGTTGGAAGATCGGAGTGCTCTATGGTGAGTACTAGGCTGAACAAGTGGGAGATGGCAGGGCAGTTGCTGAGATTATAGATTATTTTTAAAAATGTTTCCCCTTAAAATGGTCTTGTCAGCTGTCAGAGGCAAACTCTTTTCAGAAACTTTTTTTTCTATTAGAGTTAGCTGCTCTGTGGTGAGGTAACCTTCAGCCAGATTCATTTCTTCAGATGTTTGGAGAACAGCCTTATTCTTCACCTTTAAAATAACACTGTCAAGTTTGGAAACATACATCTATTACCTATAGCTCAATTATGTGATGAACCAAGTAGCTCATGTTCTGTAATCACTTTTTAGCAAAGTGTAACAGAACTTAGAATAAGGCACTTACAAGTTATTATGTTGTGGAGATTTCACATATAAAAATGTGGGCTTAAGCCAGTGGCATTTAACCCCAGTTGGAGCAAAGATCTACCCATCCAGCCACGATCCACTTTTTCCCCCCATTTTTGCACACAAGTTCAGGGTGTCACATCAGCAATGACCATCATCTAGAGCCAATGTTCATAGCACTGTGTGGCTAGCCCTGCCATAGTTGTTCTTCCTTTACCCCCAACCCACACCACACACAGACACTCGCACCTATGACCAGTTCAGTGTCCAATCCACCTGCTGCTTTGCTTTGAAAAGTGGGAGAAAACCAAAGCACCCAGAGAAAATCCATGCATACATAGGGACTACATACATACTTTACATAGACGGCAACCCAGCTGGGAATCAAACTGGAGAACTCTTGCTGTGAGGAGACAACACTATCCATTATGCTACTGTGCCACTCTAGCTTGAGCCAAGATCTCGACCTTTAATTTTGTGTTGTCAAAGTACAAATGCATGAAGTTGTCTTGTGAAAAATGGAGACAAGAGATTGGTCCAGTCATTTATTGGCCGGTGCACTTTTATAACCTACCCACTCAGATATCAACAGATATTCTATCAAGTCATCTTTTGAAAGAAATGTCTAGTCTGTGCTGCCCTCCGATCACTAGAAGCAAATTATGGGCTCCTTTTCTAAACAGGAGCATGAGGTGACCACCATTCAGTAAGCACTCCTGTAACAATGTAACTTGCAAGATCAGAACATTGGTATATTTCTATCAGGCCTTTGCTGTTTTCCAACAAATTTACTGTGAAGCATTTTGGTTTTGTTATAAAGCAGTTCAGTTCTCCTGTAAATCGCGTGGCTCCACAAAATATGTCCATTTTCAGATAAATTGTAACAGCAGTACTCACAGCTCTCACTAGGATTACAAAATTGCAAGTTTATTCATCCCTTTAACAAGGTTGGTAGCTTATTCAAGAGTATTAATTGTTGTGTGCACACAATTTTCTAGAATCCTAAAAATTACACACCTGGACAGTCTCTCATGTAAAAGACAAAAAACTCTAGTACACATTTATCACCATAAATGTTTGTTCTACAACAACACTATACTTTCATGTAGAGCAAAAGGGAAAATAAAACATAACTCAGAAATGCTTGAATCCTTTAACACTGACTATTTTCCAACAACCAGCTTTATTTATTCAGGTTTTGCTAAAATTCCTCTGCACAAACACCTATATTTTTAGTCTATGTCTTTAATTAGAAATATCAGATAGTTTCCAGAATAGAAACAAAATAATAATCTTACCTTTTTTCTCAGGTTTATGCTGCCAATAAATCACATTATTTTGCTGTTTTTAGTTCTCTTTTCATATGATAAAGTTCTGTAGCTGAGTTTCAGATCCACCACATCTTCCTTTACATCTTAGTTTCACATGAGCTCTTACAATCATATCAGTGCAAACTTCCCCACTGGTGTTCTCTTCTAACAACTGACACACATCTTCCTGAATGTAAGAACAGGTAATACAGATCAGCTGTAGCTTATTGGGCTTCTCTGCTCCATTAACACTGTGTTCAGGGCCCAGCATTGGTATCTTAGCATTTCATTCCACCAGTGCCACAGCAGTTAGAAATTAAGAGTTTTAAAACATTTTATGTACTGGTCAATACTGTCAATAAAATCTCAGCCTCAGACAAATATTTCTATACATACAGTTGTAATGTATAATAAAAGTAAAGTGAAAGGAATGGGGACAAGGCATTTAAATAAGTTAATGTGCCATAAAGGTAAGCTCACATAACCAAAAAATACAAATGTCTGAGTATTGTGATACATCACAAGTGCATAATACCAGGTTTGTTTTAACTTGTGTAATCCATATTCCAAAATCCATTGTTCAGTAGGTGTCATATCAATCTAAATAGTCAAGGCCAGTAAAGATGGAGCCAGTGAGCTTCAGAAATAAACTGCATAATCAGTACCAAGATTCTTGCTACCAGTGCAGATATCAAAGATACAAACAAATCAGCAAAACAGTTTCACTGCTTCACTTCAGAATGTTACATCTGTAGTCCAGCAAACATATTAAGAAGTGTAAAGTGGTGCCCTGAGGCATGCTTTATAGAATGCTTGGGGGGGGGCGGGGTAGAGGATTCCTTTCTAATAAGTAATCAGTTAAACACAAAGGTGGCAAGGACCAAGTCTGTGATTGAGGGAAGAACAGAAAGAAGAATATGGCATCTTTAATTAATTGATAACTGAGTCAGTAGGTTAATTGAAGAATACTATTTAGCCATGGCATTAATAGGTATAAGCATTTTTCCCAGATCAGCATTCACTGCCAGCTACTCGTAGGAGACTATCAGAGGCTGAAGCAGGATGCCCATTTATCTGTTAATCAGATTAAAAAGGTACCTAATTATCTGTTAATGAAATAAATTAACTTGCTTTTCAGACCTTTTTCAGATGGAGGCCTGCAATGTAAAGGATACATTTGATATACATGATCATTTTAGTATAGCTAATCTTCTAGCATGTCTTTCACAAGTAGAGCCAAAATATCAATGGAAATCTACACAGTACAAACAGAATCCGGAAATTCCAAACAAATAGGATAATTGGTCAAGACAGAACCAAGAACCCTAGTGTGAGAGGCAATAACCTTACCATCAGGCCATCATACTATTTTAAGAATACTTTAGCAAACATTAGTCAACAGAGTACATAATGAAACGCAAGATAACCAGAGTGTGTGTGAGAGTGCGAGTGAGTGACTGAGAGATAAACAGTCATAGAAAAAATCATTTTAGACAATATTGATATTTTAGGGTGAATAAATAAACAAAAGCTGTGCTTTAGTATACTGGACAGTCTTATGAAGAAACAAAGTGGCAGAAAAAGGACTATGCAGCAATATGAACCATGTACAGTGTCTAGTTACAGAAAAAAAAAAAACAATAAAATGCCCAATAGTTTATGTATAAACATTTTCTCAGTCTTTGGCCAGGATTCAGAAATGAATAGCACAATGCATTAGGCATGATTCCTACTGGCCAGGAATATGCAGGATGTGGACAATTCAGGGACACAGGTAGCACCATCACACAACCTGGCAAAACTGCATAGTTGGCATTATATGCTAGGAACTGCACAATGATGCAGAAATCAGCAACATTACTGTAATGAGCCCAATTGCAAATGCAAATGAAGCTATTCAGAAATGTATAAAAATTGTATGGTCAGCTGTGGCCACCATTGAGTGTACATACTATGATTTCTTGGTGAACAGCTAGAAACAGCACTAGGATGCTAGGAGAAGTAACACATTATCCAAGCAGTACATGTTAGAGGCCATTGTTGCAGACACTGGCCATGATGGTGCATGTCACTGTGCATCACAGAAGGATCCAACTATATCTAAACTGCATCTAAAATACCATCACTTCCACAACAGGGACATAGTCAAACACTATTATGTGGACACAGCCACCATGAGGGAGGTCATAAACAAGACATTCTCACGTGGATCCCCATGTGATTCATGAAGTATTGATCCCTGTGAACATTAAGGTTATGTAGTATTGACCATACTTGCTGCAAGAACCTTCCAGTGCTCATTAGAGGCACAGTGGGCATATCACTGTCATCTGACTCACAAATATAAAACCAGCTCCTTAAAGTTATGCTGCTGCATGTGGAGGAGCAGATGTGCTTCCCATGAGCTGCAGTAGAAAGAAACCCCACTATGCTAGATTTTTATTAGATCGCCAATTTCCCTAAGGTTCTAGGAGGAGACTGACTGAGCCCACATTGCCATCAAGGCCCCACCTGGTCCACATGAATACTGGCAAATCAGCTGTGAGGATTACCACTCTGCCAGCTGGGAGGTGGTGTACAACACATGGGATATTATATAGTATGTGTCTGTCTGCCATCCAGGCAGTTTCCACAATTTCTACATTTGTCACACATCTGATTTCTACCTTCATTTCTTATTAATAATTCCAAATATGTCCTAGAACTATGACTCATGACACCAATATGTAATCCACTGCATATGGCAGAGATACAATACAATATTGCATTTTCACAGACCTACAACATCCATGAGTGTGTGCTCGAACTGATGAAGTCCTGTTCTGTTACCTACATTCTTCCAGTGGTATGCTGTAGTAGTATTGTCCAGACAGCTGCAGTGACATATTTGCTGTCTATGCGATTCTGCACAACACAGTGGTATGCAGACAACTAGAGCAGGAGACTTCCATCTGTTTGGCACTCTCACCACATTCTGAGAAGGTCCCAAATTAATCCTGCTCTATTCTTGGCAGATAGATTTATTTTAGTATTGTACATTTCGTTTAACTATTTTTGAGTGCTACTGCTTTATTTGTGCTTTATTTGTTGATTTGCACTTTAAAGCATTTTAAAAGTCCCTAATACTTGAAAATGCCTTGTCTAGATAGTTTGTTTAAGTTATTTTTGTGTTTGCATTATACTCTCAAGCAGTCTTTTTTTGTGTTTTTGCATTAAGAGGACTGGAAAAGTCCATCCGGTGACAGTAGCTGGTGGCCTGATCACTGTGACTTGGGACATTAGAAAGCTATAAGAGTAGTTATTTTATTGGCCATAGGATTAGAACAAGATTCTTCTGTTTTAAGTGCCTGTATAAATTTGGTGCATTTGCACACTGCTGTCCATCATAAGGGGGTAGTTAATTGTATCCTGTATAGACACAGACACCTAGAAACTTTGCACCCATGGCAGGTGCTCCCTTAGCCCTCCCTAGCTATACAACTGGACATATGCCTATGTAGTAGCACTGGACTATGTTGTGCTGTCATGCTTCCCATCCATGAGTATTACAGGGCTTCCTGCAACAAGAAATGATGTAAATCTGCTATCATTTTTCTCCTGATATCAGCCTGTAAAGTGGCCATAGCTTTTGTTGGAAGCACTCTCATGTCAGGCAGGGAAGAGACTGAAATCCCTGCATCTTATACACTATACTGGGCAGAACATAGTTAACATTGCTATTAATATATAGCAATATTGTATGTTATATATTTGTCCATCTAGGGGAAAGTTGTACTTATTTCATTTATACATCCCCAACAACAGAATACTACCCACTGTGCACTGGAATTCTATAAGCTTTCCAGTTTGTTACTGGTTTCTTTGGATGTATGCTTGTATCTTGATGAGTGGATGGGAAATAGGAAATACACCCCGGGGATCACTTCTGTGTCTCTGCTCGACAGTGGCACAGGAAAATAACTTTCTTGGGTGGTGTAAGCCAGAGAACCTTGTTGGCTAGGCTTATGTAGGCCCTTGGGCCGATAGCCTAGTACCTACCTATGAACCTAAACAGATGCTGCATGTTTTGGATTAGATATGCAGTTGTGGTGCAGTCTGTATTCAGCACTTGAAATCTTGGTGAAATTTATAGTAGTTAATCTCTGCACTGTTGCAAGTTTAAACATAAATTCATATGCAGAATTATTTATCCAAACTTATAGGTCCACTGTGCTATTTCCTTCATCATTCCACTAAACTCCCAGATTCCTTTTATTCTGTTGTATTTCTATCAATGTGCAGAATCCCTAAGTAACCTGCTCACTGTGTCTGTTGCCAGCATACCCCAGTATACAGTCTCTAATAATACAGCACAACTGCTTTATGTCATTCTTGTTTAGAACAGTTGATACCTACAGAAAACACTTGAGTGCTGGTCATTCAGTTTCTGATATATTCAAAAGCCTGTAGTTTACTCTCCAAGCCAGTTTTTGCTTGGAGGGTTGCTAGTTAACTGTTAGGCTTAACAGCCATGCTCTCTTCAGGCATTAAAATCCCACTGCCTCCATTCATTGTTTCCTCACACTCTGCAACAGTGCCCATTACAGATTTAAGATCTATATCATCTCTTTTAATCCTGCTTCTCTACTGCATGCAGACTTACAGACTTGGCATATACGTTTCACTTTCCTTTCCTTTCTGGCCCCTACGTACCTTCTGTATTACCCAGATATTCTGACTTTTTAAAAAAAACATTTTTGTAAAAGATCATTCATGTGCAAACTATCATCTTTAGCAATCTTATCTCTTCCTTGCAAGAGAGTTGCACTCATCTACTCATGTGCAGAGTGATTGTCTCCTGCTAGCATGGAACATGTGGTCTGCTAATTTCCCAAACCATTCCATGGACTCTCAATGTCTTCTCCCTTGAAGAAACAATTAAAAAATGCTATACTGTCATACAGCTCTGGCTATTAATATATAACAGTACTATTTTATGCATCAGAGACTGAGAAGCAGTGTGTGTGTATGCATGGGCAGCTCTGTTACTTCCACTGGGCTGCTGGGACTTCTTGCCATCTGTCTCATGGCCCCTAGGGGAATTACTCTTCCTAGCACAGCTCACTGCCTACCATGAATCTACTCAATGACCTAATCTACATGACTCTCCTCATCCATATACTCTCACAAAATAAATATTCCTTTACGTCCATATCCCCTAACATCTAGAACCATCAACACATTCAATTCAAACAAGTAATTTACTTGAAAATGTATGCTGTATGTTTGTATCCTATAGCTGCATGCCTCTGCAAATAAAAGATTATCACAGCATTCAATTCCACTAAATCCTAATAACACCAAAAACATACTATCATCAGCAGACATTAACTCTAACCTAGACCATCATAATACAACAATAAATAATTTCTCTAACTAAAAAAAAACTCAGCAAGAGTCCATTTCCAGCCTTAATTATTAAACTGAAATGTTAGTGGACTTTGTAACAAGATCTCAGATATGCATGCCTAGATTACTTTGCACTCTTCGGATATCATAATGATCACAGGGACATGGCTGAAACATAATATTTAGGATGAGGCAATCACTTCTCTGGGTAACAGCATCATCAGGTACAATCATACTACAAAGCAATCAGGAGGTGTAGTCACCCCATACCAAAACCAATTACAGCTACCCTGTTATAATCCCATACCAGGCTCCAATAAACAGATCTCCTAATAATCTTTCTTAGAATTAATACTCAAAAAGAGTATTTGCATCAAAAGAATCTATGCACCCACTAATATTATCAGTCCAAACCCAACAGACATATTGTTTCATGGATGACATCAAACAAAACATAAAGCAAGAAGTGATAATTATAGGGAACATTAACATAAATTGGTACATCTCATCATCTAACACCCATCAACTAAACATTAATCTATTCAGATACACTAAATTGATTAAAGGTCCTATCAGAGATGACAAATCTTCCAAAAAAGAAAGTATCCTAGATTGTATACTAACTACCAACCAAGAAAAATATTGGAAGCAGGAATCCTGTCTGACACCCTATGTGGCAGTCATCCAACCTGAATAATCAGAAATTATCATAAAACTTTCAAGAATATATATTTCAGTGCAATAAGGAATCCATCTAAGGTTAAAACAAAAACCTATATTGCTACCTTAAAACACTGCAGCTAGCCCCCCCCCCCCCAGGAAATCTTAAGCACTAGATGAAACAGTTGAATAGTTTAACACTGAATTTAGCATCCCTGACCACCACATCCCTTTGAGTAGAAATATCAGCTCCATGGCTAACTTGCAAGACTAAATAATTAGAAATAATGATCATTTCAACTGCCTTCACCACTCTCTGTCTTTCCTAATAACATAAATGCATGACTCTCAATGGTCTACATTTTAGAGGTATACCTATTATTGTTTCTCAGACTTTTGTTCCATCCCTCCTAAAATTGGAAATCATTTTGATAATTTCTAAGTTAATAGTACCTGCATTGAAATGTGTCCCTAATTTGGGGTCAGTTCCCTAATTATTTTTGCTTTGTCCCTATCACTGAAGGTACAGCTTGAGATCTATGCAGAACTACAGTCTTCCAGCAATACCTGCTAATATATTTATGGACACATGTAACTTCTTTCTCAGTCCTGTTTACACCACCTTCGTCAAAAAACACATTTTCCAAACCACTGCAATAGCAGCTAATAATCTTCCAGGCAGATATATCAAAGCAGGCACAGAAGCTTTAGCCTATCCAGTATCCACACTGATCAGCCACTCCATTAGTGAATCATATGTTCCGTTCCTATCAAAAAATCCCGTTAGTACCCTGCATAAAGTTAAAAACTTATCTGAGCTCTCAGCTGAGTTTACAGTGGTGCATCATTGTATGTGTGAAAGTACTTCTTTGTGAACATACTACATGCAAGCTACTGGGGTCAGAAGGTCACATGGCCTGCTGTAGCACCATTCCAGTCATTGTACATCCTAAAACATAAAACCAATCAACTACCATGGCTGTAAACTTTAATAAAACAATCAGGTAACATAGATGAGCACTTTCACATTAAAATAACGTTCTTCAGATCTACCAACATAGAGAATGAAGTAACTTTTAAAAATACCAACAAACCAATCAATTCCCTCAATGAAATCAGTAAGTTAGTCTTCACCCACTAAGAACTGGTTTCAAAGGTACACATCCATCCAATCCTGGATACTTGTCTACTTGTAGCCTAAGTATCCATTCCAGCTCTGCTCTCGCTGTCCAGTTTACCATATCTCCACCCCTACTATTCATATGCATGCATTGCAGCACTTGAAAGGAGAATCTGTGCCCTTGGTTATCCATTACATGTTTAGCCAGGGCATTTTCTTATATCTCTGCTTCGAATTGCATACAAGTGTCTCATTATTCTATCTTTCAACATCTTGTGAGTTTTTCCAACATAGAAACAGCTGCAGATATTACAAGTGGCCAGGTAAATCATGTGCTCAATTCTACAGTCAGCATATCTCTGTGGTCTAAAGACAAAGTTATAGGTTGAATGTCGAAAATGCTGTTCACTTGAGATCACAGGGTAGGCTTGACATGAATGACATGTGTATGTACCTACTTTAATTTGATCTCTTCTATTTATGATCTTCCTATTCCCATTACACAGCTGTCTTTTCAAGTCCAAACAATTTTTATAGGTTCATAGGTGTGTACTAGGCTAACAGCCCTGGAGCCTATATAAGCCTAGCCCAAGAAGATTCCCTGGCATCATGCTACCCAAAGTTAGTTTCCAGTGCCCCTGTCAAGCAAGGCCACTAAAGTGATCCCCGGGATGAACTTCCTATTGCCCAACCACTTGTCAAGATTTCTCTTAAAGAGGGCCAGTGAATTGAGACATGAATGGGAAGTTTGTTCCAGAGTATGGGAAGTCTCTGGGTTAGGAACCTGTCCCTCCACCATGTTCTGTTTGTTGTGGTAATGAGGTTTAGGTCCCAGGAACATGTGGCATGGAGGGATTGGGATTTCTTTAGGTGTAGCATATCTAGCAGCTCTGAGTCAGACATGGCTTTGTAGGTCAAGCAGAGATCGCCTCTAAGTAGGCGATAAGAGACAGAGTATAGCTGGAGTTTTTTTAGTCTGTCCATATAGGGCATGTGCCTAAGGCCTAAGATCCTCTTAGTGAGGTATTTTTGTGGCCTTTCCAGTTGTTGTACGTGTCTAGTGAGGTACATACCAAATGAGGTGTTGCATTCTATAACAGGTCTAATGAGGGACGTGTAGACAGGGATTATGACCTCTTTCTTCCTGGATGAGAAACCTTTTGTAATGAGATGTGCCACATAGAATGACTTTCTGACTACAGTGGCAATGTGGTTATCAAAGGAGAGGTTATTTTCAACCTGTGTCCCCAGGTCTCTTATCACACCTTCGGTGTTTAGTGGGCTGCCTCCTATGTGGTAGTTTATGGTCACCAAATTTTTCCCAAAGGGAATGACAATGCACTTTTTGACATTGAGCTTAAGGCCATGGTTCTGGCACCAATCATTGGTGTCAGTGAGGCCTTTTTGTAGAATGTCTACATCAGATGGAGAATCAAAAATGGTTCCCAGTTTGCAATCATCTATGAACTTGGTCAGCCAGAGTCCCTTTGTATTAGCTTGAACTTCAGAGAAGTAGATGCCAAACAGGAGAGGACCTAGGACCGATCCCTGTGGGACACGACTTGTAACTGGTCAGTAGTCAGATTTCGAGTCTGCTACTTTCACAGCGTGGGTTCTATCAGTGAGTCAACTGGCAACCCATCTTATGTCATAGGGGATTATGCCTAGTTTAGTGAGTCTATATCTATGATTCCTGAGTGAGGGATGGTGTTGAAGGCCTTAACAAGATCTAGGTAGGCTGTATAAACTACCTTGCCCTCATCTACATCTCTGGTGACAGACTCGAAGAAGTGTATCAGGTTGAGCAGGCATGATCTACCTTTCACAAACCCAAACTGTGTGGGGTCTAGAGTTTGGAGATTCCCTATATCCTTATTTATAAGGTCCATGATGATACACTCCATAGCCTTACATATCAGACTTGTCAGGCTAATGGGGCATTAGTTCCCAGGGTCTGTAGTTGCCTCCCCATTTGTGAAGTGGGATGATCATAGCAGTGCACCATTCAGTAGGAACAAAGCCTGAAATGAGACTGTGATTGAACAGGGTACTCTGGTGTGGTGCCAGTTCACTTTGTAATTCATGTAGAACACAGCCAGGGATATTATCAGGTCCCACGGAAGCTGTATTCTTGGCTTTGGACAGTGTGGTTTTTACCTGTGTAGCCATCATAATAGGGACTTGGCATTCCTCAGGTATTGTTATAGGCCCTTTAGAGGGTGAAAGGGGGGTAAAGTTCGCACTGAACCTGTCTGTCAATATGTTGGCAATATCAGTTGGTTCTGCATATGTATTGCCATTGTGCTGTAACTCAGAGCAGATCTGAGTATTGCCATGTAGATTCTTGACATAACTATAGAATGCCTTGTGGTTGTCTTTAGAATCTGCAGCAATTTTATTTTCATAGCTAGCTTTTAAACAGAAAGCTAGGTGTATTTCCAACTACCCCAGCTATCTTTTCATTCAAAGTTAAGATTCTCCAATTCCTATGAATAACATTACATATTGTGACTACATCATTCATATATATAATAGCCAATCTAACTTTAGGATCAGCAGTCCTGTGGAGTGTAATTCTATCATGATTTATTCTAGTGCCAGAGGAGAAGAACAGTTTGACCGAAGTGCACTTTCTATTTAACACCTCTTTGCTCTCTCACTCCAACATTTGCCTATCATATCCTCTCCATATAAATTGTGCATTTAACACTTCCATATTTGTTAAGAAATCAATTTCGCTCATCTATGTTATTTTAACCTGATTGTTTTATTAAAGTTTATAGCCGTGGTATCCGATTTGTTTTATGTTTTATCTCACTATTGTTTATACAGTATCGGATTTTAATTGCCTCTTGATGGTTTCTTTTCTTCTTTATTGCACATACTGTTCATGTTTCACCCCTAAAATGCCTATTTTATTCAGACGCTGTTTCACAATGTCACTATTACTGCATAGTTAATCAGTACTGGGCTGCTTTGCACTACTTCAGGGGCTGGTATGTGCCCACATAAATAATTTTTATGAGTATCAGAATTAGTTTATACAAAAAAAGTAAGTAGAAAAAGTACTAATTATGTGTGAAAGGAAAAGTACTTGTCAAGTCTGTCAGCCTTTGCTGGTCTGAACTACTGGAATGGATGCATTTTAAAAATTTTGTAGACCTTGCTATGTAGAAGGAAAAAGAAAGTAAAGTATTTCCAGGTTTTAACATAGTTTTGACGTTGCAAATATGATGTTGAAATACTATGAAGATAAGTTTGATATTGTTGTAATGGCAAAACCTGGAAAACTACTATGTCTTCTCCTTTACCCATGAGCCTGATCCATTTTGATGACTAAATCTGCATAGCTCTCTTTTCAGTTACTTGCCATAATACTAGTAGCTTTAAAGGAAGCAGTGATTAATGTGCTTAGTGTAACAGTCAAGCAGTAATATAAAGTGCTTACATGTGTTAAAAGTTATTTTACAAGATTTTAATTATTTTAAAAAAATCAACACCATTGCTGAAACATAAATATAGAAGACAATGACATGAATAAATATCTGTATATAATTTCCTCTATTATGCATATTTTAATGATTACTTTCCTTTTTATGTCCACTCTATTATGATCGACCCTAAAGTATGCAATTGTGAATTTTTAATGTAGAATACAGCAATTGCAACAGGGAAAATGGACTTATTATTTTTACTACTGCAAAAGCAAAGCTCAGATTTTTGCAGCTTTATGTGCTTCTACAGCAAGGTAAACATAAAGAGGATTGGCTTGATTTGAAAAATTATCTGTGAATAGTAATGTTTCCCACCTCCCAACATTAAAACAAAACAATTCTGATAACTGAACTTGACTAGTTAGTAACCTAGCTGAAACGGGTTTATATAATGCAAAAACTTGTACCTAAAAAATGCAGGAACTCAGATTCAAAATACCTTACAGATTTCTGGATAGAGTCCCTGAATTCCTGACTTCTAGGAAAACTGACAGGGTTGTGCCCTGCAAAACATGTGCTGGAACCATGTTTAAGGAATGGTAAAGTGCTAGGAAATGCCATACTTACAAGTCTGAATGTGTACATTAGCAAATGTCATAAATTACAAGACTGAATGTGTACACTTTGAAAATTAATATTATTTATCTTTGCACTTAAGAGCACTGATAGCAACTGCTCTGTAAAATCAGATTGAGAAATGTTATATAACATACAATTAACAACAGCACGTTTTACTATATTATTGTATGTAATGTAGCTATATGCATGTGTATGTATAGATGCATGCATGTATAGGTGTACACGCATGTGTGTGTGTGTGTGTGTGTGTGTGTGTGTGCACTTGTGATTGCATGTATGTATATGTGTAGGTCTATGTCTGTACTTTCTGGTTACAAATATTCACCATTATTTCTGCTAAATCTGTTATTTACTATAGAGTAAGATGGCTTTGAATGGAGTTCAGAAAGTCATTGTATGATCTAACCATTCACCTTCTTGGGCCGAGTTGAAATGACTTTGTGGTGTTGGTGAATGTTCTAGCTAAATGAATGCAGTTCATCCACCTTCCAAATCACTGCATATTATTTGATTAATTTTATTTTGCTTTAACTGAAGCTTCACCATTACTGTCCATCACCTTTTTCTGTACCAAGCTGTAAACAAAGTCAAAGCATAAAAGCCTCCACTCTGCCACTGGAACAGCAGAACAGGGTATAAGCATTAGTCACATTCACAAGTGTAGTGATACACAACACCATACTGTTTATGCTGGAGGGTAGTGCAGCTCTCCTGATGGTTCTCTGAGATGTATTAGAGTTGCTTGTACTTACAAAATATCACAGGATTGTTTATCTCTCATAAACATGTACCTTTTTATGCATTACTTCACAATCATACAGAAATTCAAGAAGTAAATAATTAGACTTCCTACAGCAGAAGCAATATTAAAGTGCCATCTGCCAGTGGCAGACATCTGAATATTCAAGCTACATATGTGTTCAGTCCACTAATTATGCCAAATGATCTAGCAACTAAATCTAATTATAAGAACATTTATGCATCCTTTAATTTCAACTATAAAGGCTCCCATCCATCAAATTATTTTGCTTACTCTACCAGTGGGTAAGACAAAATTCCCATGGCTACAGGGTCATTTTTAGAAATCTAAATGAAATTTCTGTTCTCTCATGATAATGATATCCTGCAAATTTGCTGAAACCAAATGGTTTACCATTCTGAGCCCCCAAACAAAAATCAGTCCCTCATGTTTTCATTCAAATTTGTGCATATCTGATAGAAACATACCATTTTCAGGAAACAAACAATGAAAGGATTCAGTACCACTCAATCACAGCTAACTTCACTAAGTAATGAATGAACTATGACCTGTAGCACTTGGTATTATACAGTAAGATCTAGCTAATACTCAGAAATGGGAATGCTCGTTGGATAAGACCAGTAGACGTCCCTGTTGTAAATCCAGAATTGCCTGCGCAAAGCCAATCAATATCCAGTAAAAATGCATATTACTGAAGCTACAAAAAATACAAATACTGTTTTTCTATACAGCTAAGCAGAAAACACAAAAATGACATTTGATTATTTTATAAGAAATTCAATATAAACATGTCAATCTTGCATATTAAACAAGCATGATTAAAATAGATTGACACCAAATGCATTCAATAAATGTATTTCTCATGTCCACAGCACACACAGACACACTCACAAACAAGTGCACACACACATACACACAACACACACACATGCACATATACAGAGACACACAGTGGATATATTTACACTGCACTTCAAATGTGTCCTCTCCATGGCCTCAAATTATTTTATGCACAGAAAGTTAGATTTTTCTGCTGTAAGCACATCACTTACCTGCATTCCTCAATGTGTGACAGATGTTACAAAGACAGGTCAGAGGATAATAGCTTACACAAATATTTCAGATTTAAGCTTATTGTCTAAATTAAATAAAAAATTAGTAGTTTGAAAAGCTTTTTCAAGTTGTTCCATATTTAGATTTAATGCTGACTTTTGTTGTTTACCAGACACTGTTTAAGGATGAAGTGCAGGGCTTTAAATTTCTCACACTGAGGAATGGAATATGATTACTTGGAACAGGATTACTGCAGCTACTTATCTGGTCTACAAAAGCTCCACTTGCAGCTTGTACAGATGAAATGTTAAAGTATCAGTTCTTGTGGAGTTATCAGCATACTGTATGACTTGACACCTGGCTGTACCTGTCATGGATGAAAATACTGAAGAGTGATATCCCAGTGGTAGATGATTGTGTTTAGGATATATTTCCACTTTATAAAATATTTGTGGTTGCCTATATAGCTGCTAAAACCAGGCTAAAGAAGAAGAAGTTAATTAAGCCCTTGTTGATGACATTTTTGAGAGTTCCTGCTGGAACTCCATGAACAACAGCCACAATCCTCAGAGTAACAGCAATTAAAGTGTGAAAATGGGGAGTCTATACACTAAGTCAGAGTCTGTAGTATTTCTGAGTACCCCCCCTATTTTGAGATACAGCAATATCAGCATTAGTATATATAATTAGCAGGTGTATGGCGGCACTACCTCCATCACACACACACACACACACACACACACATACACACACACACGAGACTAAGTATAAGAAATGCAAAAACACATTCATAGCACTAGCCTAGTGTGACTAACCCAGTCAAAAAGGAATATATAAAATAAATAAATAAAATTACACTGAGTCATGAGATTCCCTACATTTCTTAGCCATGCACACTTAAAATTTCATAGCTGTGGGACTCAGAAAGTACAGTTGTATAAGTAAACCAACCATAACAGTAGATATTCGAATAGATCACTGCTGCAGTAGGCCAAGTCATATGGGCTATATTCTGCCAAGGATATGAAAACGTGTCAGTTTCCAAAGCTATAGGGCACCTTTCACTTGCCCTAACCACTGAAAGGCTTGAGAAAAGCAGTATAAAGTCGGTGGTTAGGGCACAAACCTTCAGACTGCTTTCTTGCACTGGAGTTAGGGGTGTTAGAGCCATGCTAATTAGGGATGTGCTAGGAAAAAGGAAAATAAAAACATCCACACCCTGACATAAAACACAAACTGTTTGACTCAAGGCTAGATGGAAAAGGGGGATCTATAAACATGCAAACATAGATGGCCAAAAAGATTAATCTGTATAGAAGAATAAGAAAGGCCAGAGGATAATAACTCACACAAATCCTGTAGAATCAGAGGCAACCACTAGTCATGTAATAATCTGCAGACTGGTTGTCCAGTATTTAACTAAGAACAAGAATGTTTGCTGAACTGGTGGTGTAGTGTTTATATGTATGGCTCATGATTGTCAGTGCTTCCACAGAACTGGGTTCTAAATCCACCTCTACATATTCTTGGAATGGGGAATGTGCATTGCACATATAGGCTTTGCATTTAGTGTAGCAGCTGGAACAAAGGGTTAAGGCTGTGAGCTGTAGTTTCTATGGTACAAGGTCTGGTTCCCACAACCTTTATTTGCATTCTTTGTGACCATGAGCAAGTCACTTAACCAGACAGTGCTTGGGAGCAATTGATAATGCAATGCTACATGCTAAGAACCACATTGGTCCTGACCACCACCTCTATACTACTTGTTGTTGTTGTTGTTGTGTCTTTCGGCTTTTCCCGGTTAGGGATCGCCACAGCGGAACTCTGGTCCGCTAATGATTGGCAGTAGATTTTTACATGCCGAGTTGCCAGCCCTGATGCACAACCTTCAATGAAGATATGCCCATTCACGCATGTCTCCACACAGAAGACGCTCTAGCTGAGAATCGAACAGGACAACGTCTTACTGTGAGGCGACAACGCTACCACAGCACCACCGCCGCAGTATAATTTTCTGTCTTGGCAACTGTACTTCGCTTATGTCAAGGGCAATAAAGGATTCTAGACATTTTCTCATCTACATACTGCTGACTTTTATTCACGTGGTTTGCTGAAGTCTGCGTGCTAATATATATGCTGCTAATTGTTTTGTTGCAGACAACTTATTTTGTTATAGAACTGCCATATTTATTGGACATTCTTAGAAACACTGGTTCATATCTCATCACTGTTGACATATGTACCTCATTTATTTTCCTTTTTGCCTAGAAACTAGCCTTCATTTCCTGTCATGCATTTATTGGTTACCAATTGTCATATAAGCTAAATTAATGAAGTAAAATGGGGACAACATGGTTTGATTTTATGTAAGCTATATGCCACATAAAAATACATTTATTTATTATGCCATGATCCCCTGCAATTTATAGCTTGTGAACAGCCATAAAAGGTTTAGAGTAGTAGATTTGTTAACTAGCACATTGCGTGTATAGCACCTCAGGAAAAACACAGCTGCCATTGTAAAATCTGAAACTGTACTGCAAGTGGTTTGTTCCTGGCGTGTTTCCTCTTCACTCTGAGAAACAGAGCCACCTGATCAAGATCTAAAAATAAGTGTTCCTTCCCGTTAAAAAGTAATATACTTGTTTAGCATTAGAAATAATTATAGAATATGTGCCAGTTTCTTCACTGTTTTGGTAAAGGAGTGTACTTATTAATTTGCAAAGAATAGTACAACTTTATATAAACAAATGAGACATAACACTAACTCTTTATTTCTTTCTGGTATCAAATGGTAACATTTTATAGCAAAATTCCTGTTTAGATTGGAAGCAGACAAGTGAAAATGCTGGAATGCACTGTAAGTATGCAATATATGGAGCACTTTGTGTCATGTGAAACTTGTGTGAAGTAGAGTGTTCTAATGTAACTGTGCATTTAAAAAGGCACGTAAAAGTAATTCATTGTTCCATTGTTTAAAACTTTATTTATTTGAATTTTCAGTACATAGGTCATTCTGAATCTGCATTAAATGCTAAGAAAATGGATATTTCTTTCTGTGAGGAGAAGATAGGACAAGTAAATATATTTTAAAATGTTTTCCAGCAGCACCATGTCAAAAATTGTCAAATAACATTAAATTAATCAAACACTTACAATGCAGAACCATAAATGATGATAGAAAATAAAACAACTTCTGTGCACTCTGTAATTTCTACTGACAATTCAGAAAAAAAGTCTCTAGGGCAGATTCAATAAACCTTACATGGTAGTGCACTGGTTTATATTCAGTAAGCAGCTCTACACAGTGTGTAGAGCTTTGCAACCATGGTAAACACCATGGCATGCTAATTACAACATAAGCAGCTGAACTGTATGCTAATCCAAGATGGAGGAGCTATTGAACAAGTTATAAAGCAACTGTATAGACTCAGTGCTGGTTTTCCCTGTGGATTCCAAAACCTATTGGAATACAGCTACAGAAAGGAGTTTACATTGAAAAAACGTTAGGGGCTGCTGTTGCTTTAATTCATGAATATATACAACAGTCTGAAGTGTATGCTGCTGCTGCTGGTAATAGACCACAGCCAAGTAGGAGAACAGTTTTCAGACCCTGGTTAACTTATCACAATCTGCATAAGGTGGAAATTGTAAAGCACTACAAGGTAAATAGAAACACACTCATGTTGGATGTTGACATAATGGTTAAGTTATTTACCTTATAGACATAAGGTATAGGGTGTGACTCTCACCTTTGAGGGAAATTGCTTAAGCTTAAAATGACTCACAAGGGCAGTTAGCCTAGTACTTACCTATGCTTGATGATTTGGAGGTCTGTTTTTTGGTTAAGAGTTGGTATAATGGTTAAGGTGTTTACCTCACAGTCACAAGGTACAAGGGTTGATTCTCACATTTGAAAGGGAAAGTGGCTAGGCTTAAAATGGCCTGCAAGGCAGCTAGCCCAGTACCTACCCATGAATCAATACACTTTTGAATGCTACAGGAACTCCGCAACCTCTGTCATTATCAGCTCAGACCCAGGGCAAACCATGCAGAACCCAGGTAGTTACGATGACTCACATAACTGGCACACCTCCCAACTGTATCTGATGTTCACTAGGGGTGACATCCCACAGGGTCATTTACTGTGGGGATGCAGGTTATGCACTGGAACTGTGGCTGATAACATCCATTAAAATGCACACACACCCGCTGAAGAATGCCATAATGAGGCACTTTCTCAAACCAGAAGTAACATAGAGCATGTGTTTGGGCTGCTGAAGTCGTGGTCCCAGTGCCTAGATACATCTGGGGCAGCCCTGCAGTACAATCCATGTACATGTACTGAAATCTTCACTGTCTGTGCCATTCTTCATAACATCATCCTGAGAAAACAGCTTCAGCAGGATCAACAAGGGGAAGGGGCACACATCCCACCACCAATGGGAGGTCACCAAAGACACATGCAGGTGAGGAATAAGAGGGGGAACCTGCAGTTTCTCAGCTGCTGTGGGTGTAGGCATATGTAGGCATGCTCAGCATGCCCTCATGTTGGCTAACAGGTAATGCATAGCACACTCATTCACCACCTAAGGGGCTAAAACCTTCTTCCTACACACATACGTATAGTAACACTGATGCCAGGCAAAGCTCACAACCTTTACCTACCCATGTAATGGCTGTGCATCAGACAGACTTAGCCCTGAACTAAAACTGTAGCAACTGCTGGATTTACAAGGTAAGTGTTGAACCTGGAGTATTAAAACAGAATTGTGTAATAATACAAATGAATGGCATATCCTTGCATGTTGTTAATTGGTAATATAAGTAAATAAAAGGTGGGTGATTTGTACAACGATGACTTTACCTTTTGAAAGCAGAGACTTACCTGAATATATGTGTCCTCTATCAAGTAATAAGCCTCAGGCATCAAAGATTCACACATTCATATCTGTCAAAAGTATTGATGTTCACCAAATGCCCTCAGTTTGCCCTCATACATTTGTACTGGAAAATCATTAAAGAGAGAAGTTAGAAAGTAATGAGATAGATTTCAGTTTCAGACTTCAGAACCCTCAGAAGATTCTTAAAAATACTGATGCAAAAACTCTGTTTTGATTCTATCAACTGCCTAACTTTCTAAGACCAAAATGTCAAAAGTTCTACTAGCAAAACAACATTACAAACGTAGATATACTATACACTAAGTCAGCTATGCACCCTGAGCATCAAACACAAAGCTTATGTATCTCTGAATCCAAAAGAAAGAAAACAAGGATATGGCACAGTTATCATCACTTACACAGGGTGCTGTGTGTGTGTGTGTGTATGTGTTGGGGGGGGGGGGGGTAGGAAGCCTAGGCTGACACAAAATATAAGTGATTGCATGTGAGTAAGAAAGAGAAACAGGCAGAAGGCAGACATTTGGATAAAGTAACAAATGGCCAGTGAGACAGAATTAACTTTAAACTTCAAAGCTAACCTACGTAATTGTTATGTGTGTGGATGTATGGGCCCTCTAGGTGAAAATGGTGTGTGTGTGTGTGTGTGTGTGTGTGTGTGTGTGTGTGTGTGTGTGTGTGTGTGTGTGTGTGTGTGTGTGTGTGTGTGTGTGTGTGTCTGCAAGAACACAGACAAGCTCTGTGCTAGCTCTATGTCTTGGTATGTTGGGCAGGTGTGAACCATGAATGGTAGAGGTGTCAGTTCATTGTTGTCATACCTGACCACAAGAACTGGCTCTCCAGGAGTTGCACTGGCATGTCCACACCCACGGTCAAATGCACTGCTGCTACCCGATTGTGACTAATGTCTTCTGGATGAGCTCCCCTGACAAGGACACCTAGAACCATGACCCCATGGCCTGGCACACCTGGGCGAGGACACCTCAACCACTGACAGAAGAGTGGAAGTAGTGCCACTATGGAAGTGTGATCAGGCACATCCATATCATCTAACATCAGATGATGTGGCTGACCTATGCCCACATGGATGCTGTCCCCCTCCCAGCAGATGTTCCATCACAGACAGTGCCCATTCCCATGTGTCATTCATCTGATCCATTGAATCGGCAACACAGTGGAGGCAGTCATGCATGTCAGCCTGTGCCACATCTACAACCCTAAGCATTTCTCTGGAGGACCTCTTAGAACATGCCTGCACCTCTGTGATAGCCCTAAACATATATCATGTGGTACAGGAAGAAACACTTGGATTAGGTGGAGGATAGACAGCAGGCCTCCTCCAAGCACCCCTAACAAGCCTCCTGCATGGCACCTTGCCCACACTTTGGCTACAGCCAGAATCAACAGGCACTGAAGCCACAGTAACCACACTACCCTGATCAAGTGTCTCACCTTTCACCTGTCCAATATCTGAGGGCTCACTGGAATGAGTTGGTGTAGGCCTACTGGCCATGTCCAATGGAATTACACGGTATGGCTGAATGTCAACCTCACTGTCCGAGTCAACCTCTGCACCCCCAGACTGTGCCTCTATTTGGTCATCATTATCATCAGAGTCTGCTGATTGTGATAATAAGTAACAAACACAGGAAGAAAATGAATACCTACCCTGCTATAATCCAATATATGCTAGCAAACTAACAGTGGTGCCACTATAAAAGGAAGTACAGCAATACACACAACAGTCCTGATACTCTCTTCACAAACTAAATATTTCTTTGAACTGCTTATCAGTACTGACATAAAAATGTCTGGCTTACCATGTTCAGATGCTAGTAGGCTCCTTATGGTCAATGGTCCTGGAAGAAGTTAAGCAAAAGTTAAGAACACCATCATCACAGTGAACACTAACACAGGGGGTTAAATCTTTCTGCCCTTTATATGTTGATTAATGATACTTTTAACAAAACCTTGGATGACACGTCCACCCCAAGCCCATGTGTAATCAACCTGAATGTGTAGTTAATTGTAGCAATATACAACTATCCCTCCCAAAAGAAATTTAATGTTACACAGAACTTAAGTATTGCTGTCAATATTTTACAATGGAGATAGGTAAGCCTACCCAGAAGCTCCTCCTGGAACATACTTTTCCTCCCTAAAACAGCAGCACCAATGTCAGTGATGTTGTGCACTTTCCAGTGAGCTGCCTGGATCCCTGAGAGTGGACAGAAACTCTTCATTTGATGTCAGTGGTGGCTCTGTAGCAGCCCCCCCCCCCAGTAGCCATCCATTCACAGGCCACTGCAGCTGCTCTCCGCCGGGCTGATGAAATGATATCAGTGGCCCTGTGATGCACCTGATCACGTATCCTGCTGTAACCACCTACTGCATTCACATCAGCCACTATCTGCTGCCAAATTTGCGTTCTGCCAGACAAATCCTCATGTCCCTTCTCAAGCAGAAAGGCACCATGTCATCTAAATGCTTCCACAATGACCTCACTCTCGGAGGGGGTTGCAGGGATTAGGACACCTAGGTGCCATAGTCCCAGGTGACATACAACACAAAAAAAGGATAATACACATACATATCATATTAATAAAAGTTCTGCTTAGATATAACACATAAAAGAATCAACTCTAACCCCCAATACATACTTACTACTCCCATCATCATCAAATTTAAACAACTACTCAAAGAACACCTTATCAATAACTGGCTTTGCACCTGTATTACCCCTGGATAATTTCCTCCTTCCCACTTCACTTCCCACTCTACAGTATTCATTTATTTTTTAGGTTTTTTTCTGTTCTTCCTCTCTCTGTTGCCATATGTCAATGGATTGTTCCTGGTGTTCTGTAATTTGTGCTTTATAATTGATATTAATGGTTAGCTCATACTACTATTATTCTAATATCTAATTTTGCTATTTTTTCATTATGAATGTTAATGTTTTATATCTTTCTTGTATAATATATGTATATCTTTGGAGCTTTTCTCCCTGGCCTCCGATGAAAATGGGCTACCAGCCCAGTCAGACTATCCTGGTAAACAAATGAAAAATAAAAAATAAATGAAAGGTAGTATTTCACTATTACCCACTGGAGAAACATAAAACAGTCAAGATTTTTCAAATATATAAAAAAGGAATTGTGTGGTTATAACATATTACAATCAAACACAAAGCAAGGTTGGATCCAAAACAAGAAGAGTAATGATAGCAAATTTTGTTTGTGCCAACACAGACATGTAATTTATCTCCCCATCCCCAAAACAACAGCCAAATAACACCTTTTGCTAACAAACCATCAGTGAAGTGATAAAAGTGCTATCAAATAAACTGTCCCTGAAACGTGTACACATTTACCACAGAAAATTCCATTTTATGCATTTGCCAGTCATGTCTACCTGTGGCCAGCACTTCCCTAGATTTGAGTAGGGGTCATCCTAGAAGGCTAACACCCCTGTGTCATTGATAATATAGGACATTTACATTTCACATAAATAACAATAATAAAAGAGTGTAAAGAGAAAAACAGTTGTAACATTAGCACTTGTGATGACAGTTAATAAGGCTCTGGATCTGAGAAAGTAAAATGCCCTGAGAAACATGTCTATGTCATCAGTACACTTCTAAAAAATGCATACAGATAAAAGCAGCATTTGCTAATGTGTATATATATATATATATATATATATATATATATATATATATATATATATGTGTGTGTGTGTGTGTGTGTTAACAGATTTTTCTTAGTGACATTTCAGTATATCTAGTATATAGCTGAGAAATGCAAGCATAACTTATCAAGATCAATAATCTTCTGTGCAGATAAATCCCAAAGTAACGTCTTCTTCTGTGTTATCCGCATAAACAAGTCTCCTCACCTTCAGCTTCCTTAGCTACACAGTTCCCTTTTTATAGTGTAGATTCAGGGCTATGAGTATGGTGAAGATGCATATGAGGTATGAACTCATTACAATTGCTGAATCCCAAATACTTGGCTCCACAGAGCAGCTGTGAAGTCCTTCACTGTTTGTTGTTAATGGATTGCAAGTGTGAATGATTACTGGTAGGAAGCAGACATAACATCTGTAGATAGGGCGTAGACTGTGTAAAAGTAAAAAATGATATGTTGTTGAAGGTTTTACTTTCTATCGCACAATGCCGCTAAGTGGTTAGCAAGCTTCCTCAACACCTACAGCCATCGAACACCTGCAGACAAGAAGTAGACAGTCAACAGTCTCAAAATGGATACATTCTACTAATTCTTTTGGGTAATGTGAAAACATGGTAAGCAGCATTGCACAGAGGTTAATGCACAAAACTTAAGAATGAATAGGGAATTATGCAACATTTATTTAACCATTCCTGTGGCAGCAGCTGTAAGTGCTGTAATACAGATGGTCCTGGGTTCTAATACAGGAAGTGCAACATATTTTTACTGTTGGGATAGTCCAGTTTATAGTAATGAACAAGAAAATATACAAGTGTTATTTTAATATTCCAGTGGCAACAACTGGAAGTGTCAGTCTGCCATACACATGGTCCTGTGTTTCTAATACAAGAAATTCCAGGCAATTTTATTGTTGTTCCATTTCACATAATATGAAATATCACTTATTGCACTTTATACATAATTATAAATAGTGGAGCTGATATGAATTATATGCATGAGGGATAAGACACCCTTACTGTGTTTTGAAAGTTCAGATGTATGACTGAGGGTATACTGTCTACTATGTTTCTGTAAGTATAATACTGACTACAGTCTGGACTTAGATGGCCTTCACACTTAAACAAGACACATACACAAATGAATGTATATACAAGGACCTTATCAGGCCACACAAATACATGGTTAACACCTCAATCTGTCATCTGTATTTATGAATGATTCATGAGTAAGTCTGAGAAGCACTTCTTCTGTGGCAAAGATGGAAAACCAATGCTGTACAAGATAATGTTTTGCCCCTTATGCATAGGTTTGAATCCCAGACTGTAAAAATCAAATTTAGCACTGTATAAAGCCAAACAAACATGTGACAAGTAAGGGCATTTATGCCTGCAGTGCACGTCAGCAAAGTTAAATTGCCTAACAGTTACAGCAGCAGACATCCCTCAAACTAATATACAATGAAAACAGTGGGATTAATAAGACTAATGGTGATGAAGATCATGCCTTTGTAACAATTAATAGAGTAGATATTACTGCATTAGAAGCTGAAAATTCTTCAGACCTGGTCAGAAAAGATATTCTTGTAATTAGAGATTCTATTATTAGAGGAACTGATACTTACATTTGCAATCAAGATAATGAACATCAAATAGAGTTATACTTGCCAGGAGTAAAAACAGAAGATGTGAAACAAGCCTTGGAATGCCTTGATGTAAGAAAGTACAGATCTGTTTTTATTCATGTAAATACAAATGATCTCATCTACAAAGACCCTCTAACTGTTAGTAGGGAACTTACAGCCCTCTTAGATAGTATAGCTTGTACTGGTGTTAGGACATACTTTTCATAAATCACATATGGAAAGGATAGTCAGGTCAATGTGAATGAAAAGATTTTCTGGGTAAATACTTACATGGAAAAATGCCTGTTTAAAAAAATGAAAATTTGTAGAGCATCCAAGCCTAGTTTTGACCACACATGTGTTCGGAGAGGATGGCCTGCATTTGTCAAGATCAGGGAAGAGAATTTTAACAGCAGATATTTTGCAATATTTGACAAACGCAGACAGCAACATTTGATGCATCTCTGATGGTTGTTAATGCTAGGAGCATTAATAATAAAGTTTTTTTATTGGAAAATGTGCTATTTTTCCACAAGATTGATGTTGTTATTCTTTGTAAAACATGTTTAAAGAAGAATGAGTAGAAACCAGTTCTGTCAGGGAATAAATGTTTTACTGTAACAGACATTCTAACAAAACATCAGCTGGAGGAGTTGTGATCTGGATTAAAGATAGTTATGAGACCTGTGATAATTACATGTTCAATGATGACATCAATACTATAGATTGTATAACTGTGACAGTATAGACAATCTTGGAACATATAACAATTGTTGGAGTGTACAGACCACCAACGTCAACTGCTGATGACCTAGAGGAATTCATGCATTTCTGGCATGAAACAGAACAGAGAAGAAAAATACTAGCTGGGGACTTAAATTTACCAGAAACAGATTGGAATAATATTGATTCAACAACAGTAGTAAGCAAATTATTCACAACATATGTTCAGGAACAACAATTGCTTCAGATTGTAAAACACCTACCAGGGAATGGAACATACTAGACATTGGTTGTGTTCTAAAGACATTACTGTTACTTCAAGTCAAGTTTTATGCCATTGATATGCAGTGATCATGGGGTTATAAAGGTTAATTTGTTGCTAGTTAATTCTGCCAAACTGAAATCTAAACCAATGCACAGGAGATTAATTGTAGACTATGTGGAAGCAAAACAGTCACTATGTAAAATTAATTGGAGTGATGTTTTCTGTGGAAAAACTGCAGATGGAATGTGGAAAGTTTTTGAAAGAGAAATTGTTTGAATGCAAAAAATCAACAAAAATGTTTAACATCATGATCTAGGCATACAACATTGGGGGGGTATATTTCCTTAAGAACAAGATTTTTGCTTAAGATGAAAAACAAAAAATATAAGAAATTGAAGAGAGGTTGAACAACAACTTCGAAAACTGAAATAAACAAGTTGGACAAACAAATTAAGCATGGTGTGAGACAAGTTCAAGAAAATTTGAACAAAATTTATATAAAGATATTGAGCATAATAGAAAAACTTGTTATAGATACATAAGAGGTGAAAGGAGTAAAGACATACAAATTGATAAACTGTGTGTAGATTCCAAAATGTATTTTCAGACACACAGATTATAGCTATATTTACAAAATCGTATACAAAACAGTTTGGCTCCACAAAGGGGATGATAAGTTATCTTAGTGAGATCCAGGTAACCACAGAAACTGGAATCAAATTAGATTATATTGAAAAAGAACTGTGCAAACTGGATACAAAAAAGCACAGGAAGGAGATAGAATTAATAATAATGATATGAGATCACTCCAGCAAGAACTTACAGTACTGTTATATATCTATTATTTACTAGGTCATATAAATTATGGGAAGATTCTTCAAGATTGGAGACACGTGCTTATTAAACCTGTATTTAAGGGAAAGGGGAGTAGGGCAAACCCAGAGTCATATAGACCCTTAAGTCTACTTTCATGTTGTGGAAAAATAATGGAGAAGCTAATATTGGATTTGTTATTGTCAGAATTGTATAGGTTGGGACTTGAAACCATATATCAGCATGGACATGTTGAAAATAGATCTATTACCACTGGTAAAATTATGTTCTATAACAATATAATAACAGCTATGTATGAAAATGTGGGCTCCCTGTTACACTGTTGCAGATGCTGGCTGTGGAATGCGTCTTTGTCGAACTGAAAAGCATGAAAAGGCAAAATAGCTAAGCTGCTTTTCAGCGAATTCTTTCCCTGGGAAAGAATTTGTTTGGCAGCTTTCGCTATTTTGCCTTTTTGGCACTGTAGTGCAATCTTGGAGTTGGTATATTTAAGTAGGGGGGTGTGGGGGCACAGACCCCCATGTCGGGGGATGGGGCAGCAAAGCCCCCCGCATTATGTAATGTTTTATAGTTTTTTTTTTCTCGGAACAGCGATTTTTTTCCAAGGGAAAAAAATCACTGTTCTGAGGTTTCAACGTTGTAAGCTTTCACTTACATGGAGTCGATTATGTGTTGTTCACTCTTCTGAGTGTGCAATATCATAATGTAGACCCAAAAAATTGTGCTGTGATGTATATAGATTTAACTTCAGTATTTGACAGGCTCATACACAAAACACTGATCAGTAAATTAGAACAGCTAGGTATCGATGTACTGTTGATAAGATGGATAGCTGTATGACGATGTTAGATAATGTCAACTATGCCAGGAGGAGTAGGGCAGTGGATGTGTAACATATGCCAGCATAGCTAGCTGGAGCTTTGTAAAGAATTATATGTTATTTGTATATCAAACTGATTTGTACAGGTGATTATGTTGAAAATGCATTTGTAAAGCTGCTTGTGTTAAAAATGTACTAACAGTGGGTCCTGCTGGACAGAAAAGAAATACACCTGTATGTCAGACTGTACTGTAACTGCTGAATGAATATATTGTAAAGGAGGATACTGGAAGAGAAGAGGTTAAGCTCAGTCCAGCTAACTTTGAAATTAAATTACCTGGTTTAGGCCATAAAGATTCTATCTCACAGTTCTGACTGCAGCCAGAGATGAAATATCTGTGAGAAGCCTGGCTTAGTAGCTCTGTATAAACAGTGGAAGTGTTAAAATTGTTTTACAGCTTCCAGATCCTGTGACACACCTTAGCAAAGCTCTATGTGTGTATATTATGGCACATATGTATAAGATCCTGGCTCAAGTTTCTAGTAAAAGGGTTAGTATGGGAACCAGAGAAAGATGACAACATGTGATGTCATTCTATAGCCAGCACTGAAATGGTAGTCAGATATTAATGAGAGATGTCACTCAGCTCTCAGCAGTCTATTTGTAAAACCTGAAAAAGAAGAACCACTTACCCACTTCATCTTGCCTTGCTCTAGTAAGTGAACTAGGAACAGTAACTCTTTAGATCAGTCAGGAAAATATAGTGAGATTAGTTAAATATTGTTTGTCTATATCTGTGTGAATTTTACTATCTGTACTATTTTTAATACTTCCTGTGATGAAACTCTGGTGTTTATTGTAAATAGATATTCAGTATTTTCATGTCCTTTTACTATTTATTATTAAATGTATTTAATCTTTTCATTGTGGCTGGTCTTTTAGATAATATTTTAACATTTGAGAGTACTTATGTTTATTTGGTGACACTGTGGCCACTCTTGAAAGTCTTGCTGCATTAGTCAAATACTATCATTTGTATTAGTATTAATTTTACTCAGTATAATTGGGCACCCTTGTAAGAAACTTATAGTATCTGACTGGTGGCAATGAAGCTACTTTATAGCCTGGGGAAAGGTGGTAGATCTAGTAAAGCTTTGCCAACCTTTCCCTGGTGTGTGTGTGTGTGTGTGTGTGTGTGTGTGTGTGTGTGTGTGTGTGTGTGTGTGTGTGTGTGTGTGTGTGTGTGTGTGTGTGTGTGTGAACCAAAGCTCAAAGAGAGAATGTGTGTCAGCTACTTTGAACAGGGACACTGAGAGCACTGATTGAGTGTGGTGGAGGATTTGGCTTGGAACACCCAGCTAAGGACTTAACTTTACAGCTGTGTCAGGGGGAAGTCATATTCGGGGCCTGTAGAGAGAGAAAGGGAAACCCAGCCCCAGGACTGGAATATGCTCCCTATGTGCTCTTAAGGGAAATTGTGCTTGGTGTAGAGAGCTACATCTAGAAATACTGTGTATCTACTTTTGTTCCAACTGAACGTCCCTCACTGGTGTCAGTGGTGAAGATTGAGGCTCCTTGATTACTGGTCCAGAGAAGGAATGCCACAAGCTGCATAGCTTACAAATAGGACATGGCAAGTATCATACAGGAATTTGATAGGTGAAATTCTTGGTTACATTCAGGGTGTTCCATAGGGCTCTGTTCCAGGCCCTTACATGTTTAGATTGTATGTTTTAAACCTAACATTTCATCTGCCTATATGCAGATGACCTGAAATTGGGTAAACTGATTTTATGTCTTACAGATAAGACACATCTGCAAACGAACTTGACTAAACTGACCATTTGGGCTCAGGAGAATAAACTAAGCATATGAGATTTGGGAGACATAAATTAAAAGGTGAACATTTAATACAGCACACAGTGATTGAAAGTGCAGATTCATTGATGGATCTGGGTATATGGGTAGATCCAGCTTTGAGTTTTTCTGATCATATCAACCAATTGGTTAATGATACTTATAGAACTATAGGTTGTATAAAAAGATTTATAAAGTCTAGGAAATCAGAAATGATGAAGTAATGTTTTGTTAGTTACATTAAACTCAAACTTGAGTATGGAATAATAATATGGAAACCTTATAAGAAAACAAGCATGATTAAGATGGAAAGAGCACAGCAGAAGTACACCAAGGGCATCCATGGATGTGAAAATTTAAGTTATTTTGAAAAACTAAAATATCTGAACTTGTACAGTATCTCATATAATTATCTAAGAGGAGATCTTATTCGGGTATATAGAACATTTAGAGACAAATATCAATGGGAATGTTTGGGTTTAGCAACAAAGTACTAGAGAATCATCAGACAATCTATGTGGAAGATTCTATAGGAATTAGAAGTGTACTATTTGCTTCTTGAGAGATCAGCTGATGAATGGAACAGACTACCAAATTACATTAACGCAAGTACTAGTTTACATATTTTTAAGAACAGCCTGGACACTTATTATGGAAATAAGTGTTTTTATATATTGTTAGGCTAGTAGGGCATTAATGACCATGCTTGAAATATTTGTATGTATGTATGTAAGTGCCAGATTAACCTTCTGGTTTCAAAAATTGTTTTCCTGTCTGCTTGGCACTGTTGCTCTCTGCTTAACATCATGCAAATGCAGCTGGCATTGTTTCTCGGGTTTGTGCACTACCAGTAAATGTGATAACAAGAATTGGTAGGAAATCATTATTTGCTATTGCTATTGCTTTGGGATTAGACATGTTTGGCATTAGAGAGGAAGGTGACCAAATTAGGGCACAGAGGTGGGGTGTTCAGGAACCTATAATATCTACTGGAGTCCTGGTAAAGCACCACAGCCAAAGGCTTCTGCAGGGAGACTATTCTGTCTCCCACTACAAGTCTGAGGCTTGGACTAGTCTGGCCATGGCTGTATCCAATGCAACTGGCATCTCACGCACTGGAGAATAGTGTAGGCAACACTTCAATGACCTAAAAAGGTACAAGAGGGATAAACTCAACCAGTGGTTTGATGAGTTTCGAACTAGCAACATCCCACAGTTTTGTAAGAATGCTAATAAAGAGAATTTACAATACATACAAAGCTAAATATAGACAAGACTGGTATGCATAATGCTCTTCTGTTCTTTTCTTTTTACAGCTAGTCCAGAAATAGTGACAAATAGGCAGGTTGGTGTTGATTGTCTGGAGACTGAGGGAAACAAGTGGTATGTATGCAGCACAAGAGAAGTATTATTCTAGCTTTAAAAGTTAAAGAAAATGTTTTTGTTTTCTATACAGTAATAGCAAAGTAAGCATGCATATCCTAACTGTAACAGCAAGTATGCATGCATAAGTCTGTAGCACAAACCAATTTTAGTACTAAAGGGTAAGACTATAGTCAGAGGTTATGTGTTCAAATACCGTGAGTTATAGCTATACAATACAGCAAGTCTTTAATAATATTATATAAATTAAAATCTATACAAGTGGCACAATTGCCCCACTGTTGACTGTAATCTGTATAATTGGACCAAGCATATGTGCAATATATGCACATTGCAAGGATTACTTTGTGCAAACTGTTTGTAGTTGTTAGGAAGTATACTCAAATATAATACTTCAGATAAAATTGTTGTATAATTGTGATAATGCATTGCATGTCACACATGATGGCACTAATTTTATCTATATTTTTCTCTCACCCCAACCCTCGTGTCTTTTTTATATTTACTATTATGTTTCATCAAAATGTCTCTATGTCATCCATCTGTAACAAATCACTAAATGCTTCACAGCACAGCAAGGTAGGCCAGCCACAGTGGGTCAGCCTGCCCCCTTCCACCAGGTACAGCACCAATGCCCAGCACATCTAGGACCCAACCTGGCAGTACTGCCTATGCTGCCTCTGCACTATCTATGCCCTCAGCTAGCACTACCCTGGCAGCTGATGCTGTGGTACTCTCTGGGAATACTGACAGAGGTGGGGGTTTCATCACTTACTTGGAGAAGCCATGGTTGGTGCATAGGGTCATGCACAGCATCACTCATATATGCCTACACTACTGTTCTCCCTCATGGTCCATAGAAGAAAATATCAAACACTCCAGCAGCCAACAGAGTAATGGGGCAGTCCTGCAGGTGAGGACTAGATTCTCACTGTCCCCATGTTTGACGGGAATGAGCTTGTGTTGTCCCCTCCCTCACCCAATCATGGTGTACCCCAACCTTTTGTGCCTGTCACTGTCCCTGTGTCATGTCTTCTTTGTCCTGTTTGTTTGCATTTGCTTACTCACCTACCCAACTTACCTGAACTAGAAATACCAACTTCCCTTACCCAGTATTCCTAGCATTCTGAAGTAAAAATAAATGGGCACCTGTCCCACCAAAAAAAAAAAAAAAAAACATCATCCCATACATAGCTCTCCATTTCACACACGTGTCTTCTTGACACACATGATTTGGTCCAATAGGCTATACAACATGATTGTGTTGTTGTTACCCCTCTTTGTGGAGGTGACAGTCCAAATTCAGCAAATATTCTGCACGTTTTCATTTTAGACTGTTGAAAAAATGGATAGCTATGGTTCTTTTCTGCCTCCCTCCTGCACATTCCTATATTGCTTTCCCTTTGTACTTCCCCTGCTTGCCCCCATTTCACCACTTTCCTATTTACTCCATTTTAACACTTATAATCTGGTCAAAAAATAGAATCACATACAACACACATAAGTACCAAAAAAAAAAAAAACAATGGGACCCTTCACTTTTTTGGCATGTATGTTTGTACGGAGTTTGGTATAGCACACCAATGCCAAGCTATGGTGAACAGCTCTTTCTTTGTGTGGTTACCTCCTCACAATGCCACTTAAACAGGCTGCACTACATCAACACACAGTAAAATATGGAGAAGGTAGCCCAAATGGAGAGATGAAAAGTCAGCAAGCAAAGGAGAGTAGTAGTGCTTAAATTGAATTCATCCTCAATTCTTGGCGAGTACCTTCACAAGGTGGACCATGTTTTTTTCACAAAATCTCACCAAGGTGACACTGATATATAGACTGTACTTGTATAGCATATATCATGGACAGAAATAGGTCAAAAGCTAAAAAAGATAGCTGGGTGAACTAGACCCAGGATAAAAACGTGCCCAATCCTGGTAGGCGCACTAGTGCCAGGTTGGAAAAAATGACAATGTAGAATACTCAAAATATGGAAACATTCCTACAATGGGGCAAGGCCAGGTTAAAGGGGAGGATGTCCCCAGCCCTGTTGTAGAAGGAAGTAGCAGTCCACAGAAATTACAAAAATTGATAGGCTGAAGAAGAGCCATAAAGATGATAGCAACATAAAAACCACCACCGTAACAGATACAAGCATGCAAAATCTGAAGGTAATGCTATTCAATGCTAGAAGTCTAAACCTCAAATTGCACTCTCTCAAGGCATTCCTAAAAATGGAGAACATCGATATCTGTGCAGTAACTGAGACCTGGTTCAAGCCCCAGAGAGCACCCCTGCAATACCAGGCTACAACTCTTACCACACTTTTCGGCCACTAAACCAAGACCAAAACACTAAAGGTGGAGGAGCGTCCATATTCACCAAGGATATTCACACCTCCAGGCTAGTTGCCCAACACAATGCATCTGAAATTCTCCAGGTGCAACTAACACTAGGTAAGACTGCAATCCAAACTGTAGCTTGCTACAGATCCCCCACCATGCCCCAAGATTCTCACTACACCTTTCTAAACATACTGGACAATATTAAGATACACAAAAAAAGAGTAAAAATGGACAAAGCAGCTACAGCACGGACTGTTTAATGTTAGCGCTTTCGGTTAAGGATATTCCTCCACCTTCTTCAGACATATACAATACAAAAAAACCACAGCACCACTTTTTATACATAATGAGCAAACTAATTAAAAACAATTAAATAGTTAATTGAAGTAAATACTTCATTACCTACAACGCAATAATTTAAAGGGCTAATACCTTTAAACACACACTGAATATTTTAAAAATATATATGTATATAATAGTATCATTAACTAAACAATGTTCTCTTGTATTATTAACAAATATTAAAGTTAATGAAAATAGAACAAATAAAATAGAATAGAATAGAATAAATTCAAATTCTGCTACTGTCAGCCCTCCAACATGCATATAAATAGGTTGTTGTTATATGATCATTCAATGCAATTGATTAATCCTACATTTTATATAGGGAAACCCAATGACTTTATAAATGCATCTACACATGTTCTCTATAAAAATAAAAATAAAAATAAAATTAAAGAAAAATGCATCATAAAAATTAATAAATATAAACACCAATAGTAACTGTTGTTATTAATGGCAATATTATGATTGAGAGGAACCAAGTATTTATTAAATAAATCTGTCTAACTCTCAATTAATCCAAAAACCATGAAAAAGTTGTCACAATAAAGGCATAATAGACATAATAACAACCTCATCTCTTTAATGCTTTTAATTTGAGGATGCATTTAATAGATGCATACTCATTCAATCCTGGGGGTAAATGGGCAAGTGTTCTAATTTGCCATAGGACTTCCTGTTCTTCAAGCCATAGTTGCCATGGACCCCCCCTAAGGCATGTTTTTACCTGTTGTATGACAGAAAATAGAAAAGAGTGCTCAGGATGTTCACAAATATGCCTGGCAAGTGCATTGGTCATGTCCCTTCTCCCTATAGCATAAAGATGTTCATAAACTCTTTTCTTTAATGACCTCTCTGTTTTACCAATGTAAAACGAGGGACATCTCCTGCACAACACAATGTACACTACACTTTTACTTTCACAATTATATTTGTCATTGATGGAATAATTTTTGCCATTGATGTTCACCTTGTTACCTGGTAAGATATATTTACACTGTGGGCACATCCCACATTTTGACATTCCCATACTAGACTTTGTGATTTTAACAACTGTCTTTTCGACAAGGTTCTTTAAGTTGACCCCTCTCCTATATGTAAATGTTGGATGAGGTCCTATCACTTTGGCCAAAGCCTGGTCCTCCAAAATAATGTTCCAATTTTTGGGGATGATGCCCCTAATTAGGTTAAAATCAATGTAATACGTAAAAAGAAAATTAATAGATGATAGTTCTCCTGTTTTAATCTTTGGTGCTACATGCATAGTTCCCCCTCCCAGCAAAGGCCTGAAGTGGCCTGCTTCTCTTTTAATCTGAACTTCATCCATCACCTCTTTTATTAGAGAATTCGGATAGCCTCTCATAGCAAACTTTAAGCTTAGATTTTCACATTCACAAACAAAATCTTGTTTATCAGACACCATTCTTGCCGCTCTCACAAATTGTCCTTTCACCACACTTCTCTTTTGATGAAAGGGATGACTACTAGAGAAGTGGAGATAGGAATTTGAATGAGTTGGCTTTCTATGGATCACTGACTTGAATTTGCTATTGGAAATGTCCTTACTCAAGTTTGACATCTAAGAAACAGATCTCCTCTACCCCAATAGAATAGGTACATTGTAGGAAATCGGTCATTTTTGAAATGCTGTTAATAAATTCAGGAATCAAATCTAATGAGCCTTTCCATAAAAAACACATATCATCTTGGTACCTAATGTACCAAGTGACATTTTGTTGGTACATATCATTTTGGAATAAGAACTGGTGTTTCCAATGTGCAAGTACACTGTTTGCAAAACTGCATCCACAGGGAGACCCCATGGCAATGCCCGTCTTTTGGAGAAAGAACTGATCTTTGAACACCAAAAAGTTGTTTAACAACACTAAATCTAAAAGTGTTTCCACTAGGTACATTTGATCATTAGAAGCCTCTTTATGCAGCATAAAATTTCTCGTCCACTCAATACCCAACTGATGAGGGATAACCGTGTACAAGTCTTTAATGTCTACCACAAGGAAAATAAGATCTTCGTTAAATTAAATTTTATCGATTTGTTGCAAGAAGCCCCAGGAATCTTTACAAATTTGTGGCTCATTTCTTAATAAGGGTTTAAGAATGCCATCGACTAGTTTGGCACAGGCATACGTGATAGAACCCCTTCCATCTACAATTGGTCTGAAGGGGGGGTTAACCAAGTCTTTGTGGATTTTAGGTGTGCCAAACAAGGTGGGAATTCTAGGGGCTGGCATAGTTAAATAATGTAGAGTGTCACAATCTATGCTACCTTCAAGAAACAGGTCTTCCAGTACTCCCCTGATCTTCTTATAAGCTAAATGTACCTCATTAAGGCTAGACTTCAAATATGTGTCAGATTGTAAGTGTTCAAGCATCTTTCTATCATATAGGTATTCATCCATGAAGATAAGGCCCCCTCCCTTGTCTGGCATCATAACTCTTTTGTTACATTCATTAAGGAGGGATATGAAAGCCAACTCATGCTTGGAAATGTTAGCTTTCATTATTTTAGAAGAAGCATGAAAGTTTAACATTGACCTTAAATCAATTTCACACAACTTCTCGAAAATATTTAAAGTACCATGTAATGGGGGGTTAAAAATGCTTGATACTTTGTAAGTATTTAGAAGTGAGGGCGTATTACCTAAGCTAAAGGCCAGATTTAATTTACGCACATATAACTTCAAGTCTATGATAGTGTTAACCAAATTACATTTTTTATCAGGAACAAATGAGAGTCCTTTAGAAAAAAAGTCAATCAACGCTTGTTCCACTGTTAGTACAGTGTAGTTATAGATCTTGAAGTCACCTTGTTGACTGGTAAGAACGTTAGGTCCCTTTACTTCAGGGGTAATCATCTCCTTCGTTGGTTCCCCCTCCTCCTCCTCTGTGGCCGCCCCCTGTTGTTGGACGTGATATTGTTGTTGTTCGACCCAGGGATTGACCTGTCCCTCGCCCTGGAAAAACCCTGGTTGTTTTCATCTTCATTGGAACTCCGATCAATTTGATTTTGATTATTATAACGTCCATTACCACCATTTGTGTTATTACCATGATTCTTAATACGCTCACTCCTCCTAACAGGTACCATATCTGGATTAAAGAAGTCTTGCTGAGCCATCTGGGGGAAAGTATTGTTGGTAGAAGTATCATTAGCCCCCCAAAAATTAGTTTGCCCTGGAGGGGGAGGGGGGGTAGGCTGTTTTATTACTTTATTCCTTGATATCTCTGTCAATTTTGCGTTTCTTGTTTGCCAACAACTTAGTGATAGATGCTTCAATACTTGACAAAATCCTTAAGTAATCATATTTGTAGCTGATAAAATCAGAATGTTTTTGTAAAAAGGATTCGAGTTGTGCAAGATCCTCTTGTAATTTATTTATTTCAACATTGTAAAAGTTAATGAGTGATGCTAAAAATTCCATGCCTTGTTTATCAAACAAGGCCAGTAATTCCTGATGAAAAACTGAATTATTGACCAAACCTGCAGGGTAATGCCACTGGCGCAACCCCTTTGCAATTATTTTCAAACCAGTACATTCTTGAAGATAAGAGACTTCCAGTTGCAGCTTTCTGCAACGAAACAATTTACTGTCAAAATCATTTAGTTTATCAAGAAAGGAACTCACCGAAGTGACTTGATTGTTGGAAACATCGTTTATATTCCTAGTAGAGACAGCAGCAAAAAAATCCCTCTTTGATAAAAAACTGGCCATGGTTGGAATTGTCGTTATTTCTCCTTCCCCATGACAAAAGGCATTAGTGTTAGCTCCAGCAATCTCTCTGCCTGCATTGGGACTCCCTTCAGGTTGCCTTGCTGTTTCCTGCATTTCGTTGTTTGCATGTACCGATTGTACATGTCCCCCGGATGCATTATGCGATGTTACAGTCATAGGGCGCCCAGTAGAATCCATCTGCTGTGTAGAAGAGTTCCTCCCCACGCAATCTTGGACTTTTTGTGTAAGATGATCAACTTTGGTCAACAGCATGTTGACCAAAATAGTTAAATCGACCGAAGAGTTGTTATTATCCTCTGCATTATGAGGGGCACTTGCGTTGTGATGAACACTTGATTCCCGTTGTTCATCTTGAGTATATAGTAGCTGTGATCCAGTCCTATGGCGCTCGTTACTCTGCCCTTTAGCTCCATTTCCACTAGACATCACAATCTGATAAACCACACGAAATGACAACTGGATAACCAAAAAAGAGTAAAAACGGACAAAGCAGCTACAGCACGGACTGTTTAATGTTAGCGCTTTCGGTTAAGGATATTCCTCCACCTTCTTCAGACATATGCAATACAAAAAACCACAGCACCACTTTTTATTAAGATACAACCAAACACCCTAATGCTGGGTGATTTTAACTACCCTGCCATTAACTGTGAAAACTACTCGGGTACCAACACCTTTTCCCAACAGTTCTTGGAATTCATAAATTCCAACGCCCTGGGTCAGCTAATCCATTGTCCCACCAAGGGCTCCAACATCCTAGATCTGGGCACTACCAACATGGGAGATAGATGATCCACACCAGTGGTCACCCCCCCATTAGTTAGGTCTGACCATAAGCAAATCACCCTTGACATCCACATCCCACCCCATCCCCCAGTAAGGAAACCTCCTTAAAAAACTTCTTCAAAGCCAACTTCATGCTACTCAAGTCAGAAGTGACAAACTTCATGACACCCATGCAGGTGGAAGCTGAAAGTTTGACTGCTGAATCCTACACTAAGGCACTGTATGAGCACATCCACTCATGCATGAATCGTGCCATCTCAAATAGAACCAAGACGCTGTCCTCCAAAAAAAGAAAGCCAATCTGGTGGTCCCCTGCCATAAACAAACTATACTACAGAAGAAAGAAATTGTTGCAGAAAAGAGGAAAATCCCAGTATGCAAAAATCTCCCTTACCAGCCTCAGTAAGAAGCTGAGATCCCTCATAAAATCCTCCAAAGCTAGTTACGAAAATCAAATTACCAAAAATTCCAAAGACAACCACAAGGTATTCTATAGTTATGTCAAGAATCTAAATGGCAATGCTCAGATATGCTCTGAGCTACAACAGAATGGCATTAAATATACTGATCCCAAGGATATTGCCAATATCATGGCAGATAGATTTAGTGCAAACTTCATCCCCCTCTCACCCCCTAAAAGGGCCCATCTCAATACCAAAAGATTGCCAAATTCCGGTAATCACAGCTACACAGGTAGAAACCGCACTCTCCAAAGCTAAGAATGCAGTATCCATGGGACCAGATGACATCCTGGGCTGTGTACTACATGAACTACAAAATGAGCTGGCACCTCACCTAAGTGTCATGTTTAATCATAACCTCACCTCAGACTTCATGCCCACTGAGTGGTGCACAGCTACAGTTACCCCACTCCACAAGGGGGGATCCACCTTGGATCCTGGGAACTACCGTCCCATCAGTCTGACGAGCCTGATCTGCAAAGGCATGGAACGCATTGTCATGGAACTTATAAACAAAGACATTGGCAACCTTCAAACACTGGACCCCACCCAGTTTGGGTTCGTGAAGGGCCGATCTTGTCTCCTGAACCTGATTGACTTCTTTGAATCAGTCTCCAGAGCTGTGGATGAGGGGAAGGCAGTCCACACAGCCTATTTGGACCTTGCCAAGGCCTTTGACACCATCCCTCACTCTGGAATCATAGATAAACTTACTAAGCTGTGTATAAATCCCTACGTCACTCGATGAGTTGCCAACTGGCTTACTGACAGAACCCGGACTGTAAAAGTAGCCGATTCCAAATTCAGCTCCAGACAAGTGACAAGTGGAGTACCTCAGGGTTCAGTCCTGGAACCACTCTTGTTTTGCATCTACTTCTCTGAAGTACAAGCCAACACTAAGGGACTCTGGCTAACAAAGTTTGCAGATGACTGCAAACTGGGAGCTATTATTGAATCCCCAAATGATGTGGATATTCTACAAAAGGGCCTTACAGAAACAGATGCTTGGTGCCAGAGCCATGGGCTCAAACTTAATGCCAAGAAATGTATGGTTATCCCCTTTGGGAAAAACCATGTACCCATGAATTACCACATAGGTGGCAATACAATAAACACTGAAAGTGTGATGAGATACTTAGGTACACAGGTGAACAGTGGTCTCACCTTCGATAACCACATTGCCACAACAGTCAGGAAATCCTTTTATGTGGCACACCTCATCACTAAGGGCTTTACATCCAGAAAAAAGGAGGTTATTGTCCCACTGTACTCATCCCTCATTAGACCCATTATAGAGTACAATGCCCCATTTGGTATGTACCTCACAAGACATCTGCAACAGCTGGAAAGGCCGAAGAAATACCACACTAAAAGAATCACAGGCCTAAAGCAGATGCTCTATACTGACCATCTAAAAAAAACTCCAGCTATACTCTGTGGCATATCATCTACTCAGAGGTGATCTCTGCTTAACATACAAGGCCATGTCAAACCCTGAGTTGTTGGAAATGCTCCACTTAAAGAAATCGCAATCCCTCAGAGCCACACACTCCAGGGATCTAAATCTTGTCATCACAGTGAACAAAACATGCTGGAGGGATAGGTTCCTGACCCAGTGACTACCCATACTCTGGAACAGGCTGCCCATACATGTCAAGCAGAGCACCTCCTTGGCACTCCTCAAAAGGAACCTTGACGATTGGATGGGAGATAGGAAATTCACCCCAGGTATCACGTCAGTCACCCTGCTAGACAGGGGTCCAGGGAAGTAAATATTGCAGGAAGAAATATCCAGGGAATTGTTATGGCTAGGATTGTATAGGCCCTAGGGCCAATAGCCTAGTACCAACCTATGAACCTAACCTATAGAGTGGACTGTTGAGGATAAGAAAGAAATTATGTATTGTTACTATTATGCAAAAAAAAAACAGAATTTCCAGACACAAGATATACAAAAATATTAAAAGATAAGTTAGAGGAAAGAAAAAATACTTCCGCAAGAAAAACTGTCAGAAACTTCAAATAAAAATTTGGGGTCATTAATACAACAGTTTTTTAAAAACAATATATAAATCAAGAAACTTTGATCTGTTTGGAAAAAGAAGCACCTGAAGAAGTACGAAAATGTAAACAACAAAACCTAGATATTTTTGAAAAGCACAAAAAAGAAATATGGACATGGGAAAAAAAGACAGATTTGATATAGTGCAATATTTATGCAAAGGAGAAAACCAAATTAATCAACATAAAGAAGGCAGCCTGAAAGATATTTGAAGAGAAATACAGGAAATGGCATCCAGATATGGAAAATTTCACAATAAATAAAATAATATCATAAAGATGGAATGTAGAAAAGAAGATTAGTAAAGTAGGAGTTAAAAAAATAGAAGTTGAAGTTATGGAATGCCTGCAAAGTGCAGAAATTGATGTAGAAGGTCTAACACAGGTTATATCACAGCATGATGGAATGCGTCCCCAAAGTAAAGAGAAACAGGAAGATCAGGAGACATCTGAAGAAGAACTATGGACATGGGAAAGAAAAAGAGATTTAATATGGTGTAATATCTATGCAAAGGAGAAAGCAAAACTAATCAATACAAAAAGAGCAGAAACAAAGATATTTGAAGAGAAATACAGGAAATGGCATCCAGATATGGAAAATTTCACAATAAATAAAATAATATCATAAAGATGGAATGTAGAAAAGAAGATTAGTAAAGTAGGAGTTAAAAAAATAGAAGTTGAAGTTATGGAATGGCTACAAAGTGCAGAAATTGATGTAGAAGGTCTAACACAGGTTATATCACAGCATGATGGAATGCGTCCCCAAAGTAAAGAGAAACAGGAAGATCAGGAGACATCTGAAGAAGAACTATGGACATGGGAAAGAAAAAGAGATTTAATATGGTGTAATATCTATGCAAAGGAGAAAGCAAAACTAATCAATACAAAAAGAGCAGAAACAAAGATATTTGAAGAGAAATACAGGAAATGGCATCCAGATATGGAAAATTTCACAATAAATAAAATAATATCATAAAGATGGAATGTAGAAAGGAAGATTAGTAAAGTAGGAGTTAAAAAAATAGAAGTTGAAGTTATGGAATGCCTGCAAAGTGCAGAAATTGATGTAGAAGGTCTAACACAGGTTATATCACAGCATGATGGAATGCGTCCCCAAAGTAAAGAGAAACAGGAAGATCAGGAGACATCTGAAGAAGAACTATGGACATGGGAAAGAAAAAGAGATTTAATATGGTGTAATATCTATGCAAATGAGAAAGCAAAACTAATCAATACAAAAAGAGCAGAAACAAAGATATTTGAAGAGAAATACAGGCAAAGGAATCCAGACATGGAAAACTTTGCAATACAAAAATTAAGAAGATAAAGAGGAAAAGTAGGAAAGGAGATCAGTAATGGAGAAGTTAAATAAATAGAAACTGAGGTCATGAAGTACCTCCAAAGTGAAGGATTCAATGTAGAAATTCTAATTCAGAAAGCACCACAACAGGACAGAGCTACGGAACTCCAAATTAAGGGGAAACCAGTGGAATGGAAAGCAATTGGTCAGGTGCCATATGAAGATATTTTGGAGCCTTCCACAGAAAACCAGTATAAACATCCACTTGAAGCTGGACAGCAAGGGAAGGAACAGAAAACTGTGGAAACTCTGACGCAGTTAATATTGAGGAGTAATAGGTCAGTGAGTTCTCATATGACAGAGCAACGGATGGCACAGGATTAAATTGAAGAGAATGTGCCACAGGAAGATGCAATAGAACTTTCTAGAGAATGTCCACAGGGAATGGAAAACAAAAAAATGTGCCGTCAGTCTAGAAGAAACCAAGCTAAGAGAAGAATTACTTGCGATAGATAGACTTATTAAGATCAATGAAAGAAATAGACTGCAGAAGGTCAATAAATCTCAAAAAGTCAGAAGTTTGATAAAACGAACACAGGACTGTCATAGAGATTCATGTGATATAACAGAAGAAAACAGGATATACTAGTGTGCAGCTAAATTAATAACTGATAAAGTTCTACCACAAGAATACAGGGTAGTGAAGGAGAGAAAGGGGAGAAATCAAATACCATCATGGAAGTATTGATTAAAGAAAACTATAAAGCAACTAAGACATGAAGTGTCACTATTAGAAGAGTATAGAAGAGGGAACAGGTCAACAAAAAATCTCAGAAAGATAGCTGTGATAAAAGCAATACACAGTATTAGAACAGATCAGGATCTATCATGCACTATCGCAAATAATAAATTAAAAATCTCAGCACAAGCGGAAAAACTTAGAAGATACGTAAACAAATATAAAGGAAAAGTACAAAATAAACAATTTATTGATGACCCAAAAATATTTATAGAGAAATGGGAAATAAGGTAAAAGGAATTGAAAGACCACCAAAAAAAAGAAGAAGTAGATACATTTTGGAGAAGTATCTATGAGGATCCTGTGGAACATAACAAAGATGCTAATTGGATAGAAGAAGTAAAAGAAAGAGTAAGAAGACTAAAGGTACAGGATATAAAATGGGATGATGTAACAGCCAGAGAGATTGAAACAAAGTTAAGAAAAGCCTCTAATTGGAAAACCCCAGGCTCAGATGCAGTACCTAACTTCTGGTTAAAAGTATTAACATTGTTGCATGAAGATTTAGCCATGAATAAGAATTATTGATATGCACACCCTGAACAGACACCAACCTGGCTAACAGCAGGAAAAACAATGCTTCTACTTAACAATGAACCTGCAAGCTACCCTAAGAGTTATAGACCAATAATTTGTCTTCCAATGACGTATAAACTATACATGGGAATTGATGCTGACAGAGTTTATAGTCATTTAGAAGAAAACTCAATTATGGCAGTAGAACAAAGGGGCAATAGAAGAAAGTCATACAGAACAAAGGATCATTTATTGTTAAATAAAGTCATAGTGGGAAACTGTAAAAAGGGGAAGAATCTAAATATGGCATGGATTGACTACAAAAAAAGCATTTGATAGTATCCCACATTCATGGATAAAAAAGTGCTTAAAAATGTATAAAATACATCCTACACTGATTGACTACATTGCAGTGACCATGAAACAGTGGCAGACCACTTTGCAATTAAGCCATGATAAAGGACAAATTATTATCCCAGGGATAAAAATTCAAAGGGGGATATTCCAGGGTGACTCTCTGTCACCGCTGCTAATCTGCCTTGTCCTTAACCCATTAAGCTGTCTAATTAACAGCTTAGGCCACGGCTATAATTTGGCTCCCAGAAAACAACAAAGTGTAAAGACTTTTCATCTTCTCTATTGACAATTTAAAACTGTATAGCTCATCAGATGAGGAACTGAAAGCACAACTGAAAGTTGTCAAAACTTTTTTAAATGATATAAGAACTTCATTTGGTCTTGATAAATGTGCAAAAACAACCTTTAAAGCAGGAAAACTGCAACACCAGGAAAACATCAGTTTGGGACAAGAATGTGATATAAAAGAATTTGAGCAAGAGGGAATGTATAAATATTTGGGAACTGATGAAGGATCAGCAATAAAACATGAACAAATGTGAATAAAACTTAGTAAGGAATATTTCAGCAGGCTTAAATTAATCCTGAAAACAGTACTGACATCTAGGAACAAAATCCAAACTATAAACCAATTTGCTCTTCCTGTCCTAACTTATAGTTTTGGAGTGAATGACTGGCCCCAAAATGTGTAGGATATATTAAATAAATTTTGTAAAGATTCAAAATTTTCCTTCTTTGTTTTGGAGCAGGTGGACAAAGAAACGAGAGGTGGCCCCTGGGAAGAATGGCTTGAGTTCAAAGAACTATGGTGGCAAATTCTGTTAGAAGCCACCAAACAGCCTGGCTTAAATGAATGTATTTCTTTATCCCCTGTACTAAAACTTAGGGCAGGAAAAATATAAATTTTACATGTAACATCTCAAAAAAAAAAAAAAAAAAAAAAAAAAACAGCAGGTGGTGCCATTGCAGTAAACCCAATCCCTGACTAAAACAATATTATCTAAGCACACAAACTTCACTTTATCTATGCACTGAAGTTTTTATTTCATTTCACTTTTTTATTATGTCATTAAATTATTAAATTATCAATTTACTTCAGAAGAGCATTATCAATTGTGTCAAAAGTTTTTAACCTCGAAAATGTTTTAACATTTCCTAGTCTACTTAAATTTCCTCTTTTTAATGAGCCCTATTATTTTATTGGCTTAGCCAGAATGCAAAAGTTTTTTAATGGTCAGTTGTTTTTAAACTTTAATATATAAAGTCTAATCAAGTTGTATCCTATTGTCTGATGAAGTCTCACTGTTTAGTGGACGAAAACACATTGTGTGATTTTAAAGCGTTTATATCTGGTTGGATTTTGTAGCTTTCCTTGGAGATCTAATAAAGTGCGGTTAATTGGGTGCGCTTTTCCTTTTTTTGTTGATATATTAAAAAGGAAAACAAGAAGGATGCTTCATGCTCAACAAATGATTTATAAAAATCAGTGCATACCAAGGTTATATATTCCCCATTGTGAAGGAGGGATGGGCCTCCTCTAAATCGATTACATATATAGAACTGCAATCGTGGGACTCCACACATATCTGTTGACCTCACAAGACCCAAATGTAGTGAAAGTTTTGAAACATGAGGAGAATGAATCTAAGATGTCTTCTCTGCTTAATCTTTCAAAAGCATATCAGCATCAAGCAGGAATGGAAATCAAACCAGAAGTAGATAAAAAACAGGTGGCAGCAACAGAATGTGCCAAAAAACAAAAGAAAGAATATAAGGTGAAGGATAAGATGAGAAGGCAAGAAATGTGGAAAAAGCATAAATATAGTTGCAAGTATAACTTCTGGAAGAACCTTATGTTGATCAGGAATGAATGCAGGAATGGTTAAGGAGAGATGAATTTAAACCAAAGGATGAAAGTTAATATTGGCGGGCCAATATATTAGGCTATGTACGCATTGGTTTACAAAGTCCATTGAACATATAGGAGAAACAAAGTTAGGTTTTGCAAAACAGAACTGAAAACAGTTGCACACCTCATTGCTGGTTGCGACATACTAATGGCAGAAGGACTGTATACTGAAAGGCATAATAATGTGGTGAGACTGCTGCACTGGGGATTGTGCAAACATTATGGTACTGAAGTGGCTGAAAAACACTGGAAACATCAGCCACAAAGCATCATAGAAAATTAAGAAGTCTACATCACATGGGATCAACCATTACCAATAGTTCAAAAGATAGGTGGTAGAAAACTGGATGTAGTGGTCTAAGAAAAGAAGACAAAAGTAACATTCTTCTTCTTCTTCTTTCGGCTTTTCCTGGTTAGGGGTCACCACAGTGGATCACCGTCCGCTCATGATTGGCAGTGGAGTTTTACAGTGTCGAGTTGCCAGCCCAGCACCCAACCTTCCACAGAAGGCACACACACGCATGCATTTACACCTAGGGCCAATTTAGTGTGTCCAATCCACCTACAGCATGTCTTTCGGATGTGGGAGAAAACCAGAGCACCCAGAGGAAACCCACGTGACTACAGGGAGGACATGCAGACTCCACACAGAAGGCACCCCAGTCGAGGATCGAACCAGAGAACCTCTTGCTGTGAGGTGGCAATGCTCACCACTGCACCACCGTGGCCGCCCAAGACAAAAGTAATATTGATCATTGAAATTGCCAAATCCAGTGACTACAGTGTCCTGTGCACAGACAAACCCAAAGTCATAAAATATCAGGATTTGCAAGCAGAAATGAGAGTAATGTGGAAGAAAGATATCCAGATAGTTTCAATAGTAGTAGGAGCAACCGCTCTTATAAAAAAAGAGTCTAAAATCATCTTTCGATATGCTACCAATACATGCAACTCCGTATGAATTACAGAAGGAGTCATTACTGGGCACATTGTGGGTGCTGTGAAGAGCACTTTTGGCTGACATCCAAGAGTGATACAATACTAATTTCATGAACTTTAATCATAGTTTGACTTAGGAATGGGGTCCATTCCTATCATAGTATTAGAAACCCAAAAGATTTGGCGAAATTAAAAAAGGTAGTATAAAGTATAATTTCACTGCATTATCACTACATATTTAAAAGAACTACATTCACCTAAATTTGAACCAGATATCATCTGGGCTCAAAAAGAAATGTGTCAATGCATTTACACCTGCAGTCACAGAGTCAGCTAAGCAGCAGGTGTGTTTCATACACTCAGTACTAACTCTCATAGTTTTAGCAATGTGCCTTGCATTTGTGCAGTGCTTAACTACACGCAAACAGGTAAAACATTATAAATGTGTATCTCACATGCAAAACAGCACTTTGCCAACCATCCGCTGCTCGGAGGTGCACTATACAAAGTGAACAATAGCATGTATTTCTTTTGTTTACTGTCCATTTAGTGCTCATGACATGAAACTGCATGTAGAAACAGAAAACAAAATGAAGGCCCTATCTAAGAAAATGTCACAAATTTACAGTGCAGCCATCTGTCACCACCCCTCATGTGCTGCAACCCTGGTCTCTCAGTACTTATTCACAAATGTATCAACTACACTACATAAATTAATAAGAAATGTGTCATATACCATGCACATCTTTAAAATGACAATATACATTCAGATTTTCCAATACTTGTAGCAATGTGGACACCTGTTTGCATATAGTTTGTAAAGCTGTCTCTTAAAGTATACCTGCACTTTAGAACACAACCACCAAATACTACACATTGCACACTCATCATTCTGGTAACATGCAAATCTTCAAATATCTTGACAGTTGAACATGCCTACACATCCATTTCATGCAGACCTCCCAACATCTTCTTTCCATCATCCAGTGCTGATGTCATCCACTATAATTTGTCCTGCAGCATTGTAAACATCACACTTGTGCAGTGGTGCTTGCGTTCTATTCCCAGTGCAATCAACTGGGAGGCATGTGCATGTGTCTGTCTACTAAGTGAAGCATAAGTGTGTATCCAACAGTTACCACTCCAAACCCATTGATTGTCAATATTTTGACACTTGCACATCTCTACACATTCATTTCATGTGGGCCTCCAAGCACCTTATCTCCAACATCCACTGCTGATGTCACCCACTATAAGTTGCCCTGTAACCTTGTAAAAGTCAAACTTGTGCCTTAGCTTTTGTGTAAACTACTAAGTTCTGTAGTCTGTGTACTTAGGTAGGGGTTCTGTTCTCACTGCAGTCAACTGGTGTGTGTGTGTGTGTGTGTGTGTGTGTGTGTGTGTGTGTGTGTGTGTGTGTGTGTGTGTGTGTGTGTGTGTGTGTGTGTGTGTGTGTGTGTGTGTGTGTGTGTGTGTTTGTGCACTTGCTTGACATTAGAGAGAGCATTTTATACCAGCATGTGGGACAGCCCTATTACCATTTTCTTCCCACCAGACACTGCTGATGTCATCACCTATAAAGTGTCTGGCACTCTCCAAGTCAGACTTGAGCTGTGGCATTTGCCTTAAATACAGAGTTCTGTAGTCAGTGTACTTAGGTAGGGATTCTGTTCTCACTGCAGTCAACTGGGGTAAGTGTGTAGATCAAAAACATCAAAAATCAGGAGAAAAACAGGTCTTTTATCATAAAATAATTTAGCTCACTATTTGTCAAAGGCGACTTCATCAGAAATACAACTCACTACTATAAAAGCACACTTAAAATACTGTCAGCAAGTGAACAATTGTATAACAAGCTGTTCAACTCATAAAACAATTATTCAATTGAAGTGAACCATCAATTAACTTAATCCCATAGACTGCTATTTGCAGTAAAAAATGCATCTAAGTAAAAACTTTATTTTTTAATGTTAACTTTTCTGTTTTTTAAAAACATTTTATATTAACTGTGTCATTTAGCCCAGGATGTATATAAGAAGCCAATCTCATTTGTCATACTGCTTCTTTCTGTTCTACTTTTTTCCTGTAATCACCTCCCCTAATGTCCTTGTTCACTGCCTCAAGAACCGAGAAGGTGAACTTTTTCCAATTGATGCACATAGTGGAATGTTTGTGCAAGGCGTTGTTCACATTTTTTGTTCTTATAGCATGTAAATGTTCAAGAATACATGTCCTCAAACTTCTAGTGGGTAATCCCACATAGAACACCAGACATCCACTTCACATAGACAAATAGACAATACCTGCACTACCACAATCTAGTCTAACTGGAACAGTGATGTTGAAATCAAAGTGTTGCAAAAAAATATAAGAACCAGTGTAGATGTACCTACATACTTTACTTCCCATATACTTATGCATACCTCTATTGTTTACTCCTAAACAACAAATTTTTAGGAGTAGCTATGGGTGCCACTGTGGGTCCCACTTATGCAAGTTTAGTTCTTGGGTGGTGGGAGTTGGAAATGTTGTCTAGTGTGGATTTTCATGATAAGGTCGTCTTTTACAAAAGGTTTGTAGATGACCTGTTTTTTATTGTTAAAAAGGAAGGTTTTGGCGTAGATGGTTTTGTAGATGCTTTAAGTGCTACTACTGAATTTTTAACATTCACCTTAAGTGGTTTTGGTCGTGAAGTTCTATTCCTGGATGTGGTTATTGGGTGGGAAGCTACTATGAATGAGATTTATAGTAGTATTCATCGAAAAAATACTTTTTGCAACAGCTATGTACATTATAAAAGTAACCACCCCACCTTTACTAAAAAGAACATTCCCCGTGGACAGTTTATCAGGGCTTCATGGATGACCATGGATAACACCACCTTTTTTGAGGAGGTTCAGTTCATTAAAATGTTATTTTTGGATAGGGGCTATCCTGGAGATTTACTGAACAAAGCTGACAGTGAGATTATCTCTAGAAGGGAGAATGATTGTCCTCCCATTTTGGTAAACAGAAAAGTTAAGATTAAAAAATAAATGTTTTACTTAGATGCATTTTTTACTGCAAACAGTAGTCTATGGGATTAAGTTAATTGATGGTTCACTTCAATTAAATAATTGTTTCATGATTTGAACAGCTTGCTATACAATTAATTGTTCACTTGCTGACAGTATTTTAAGTGTGCTTTTGTAGTAGTGAGTTGTATTTCTGATGAAGTCGCCTTTGACGAATAACAAATTAAATTATTTTACGCTAAAAGACCTGGTTTTCTACTGCTTTTTGGTGTTTTTGATCTACAGTTTTCTTTGGTATACACTGCTGCTGTACCTGCTGTTTTTTGTTTTTCTTTTTCACTTGGGGTAGGTGTGTCTTTGTGCACTTGCTTGACATTAGAAAGCACATTTTACACCAGCATGTGGGACACTGCTGTTACCATTTTCTCCCCACCAGATACTGCTGATGTTATCACCTATAAAGTGTTGTCTGGCACACTCCAGATCAGACTTCAGCTGTTGCATTTCCTTAAATACAGTGTTCTGTAGTTGGTGTACTGAGATAGGTAGGGGCTCTGTTCTCATGGCAGTCAACTGGTGTGTGTGTGTGTGTGTGTGTGTGTGTGTGTGTGTGTGTGTGTGTGTGTGTGTGTGTGTGTGTGTGTGTGTGTGTGTGTGTGTGTGTGTGTGTATGATTGTGCACTTTCTTAACATTAGAGAAAGCATTTTACACCAGCATGTGGGACACTGGTATTAACATCTTCTTCTCAACAGACACTGCTGGTGTCATCAGCTATAGCTGATTTGTGGATGTGCAGTATTCCTTCAGGGCACAGTCTGAGACTGGCCTGTATGCCAAGCACAAATCACCTTATCCTATATGGTACAGATTACAGTGACAGGGCTTTCAGTCTATCCACATACATCAAGGCATGGTTTGTAGCCCCTGTATTTTCTTGGTGAGAAACCCCTGTGGTCTCTCCACCTGATGCAGGTGTCTGGCGAGGTACACGCAAAAGAAAGCATTATACTCTATTAGTGTTCCAATGAGGTTCGAGTACAGTGCTGTTATATCATCCTCAAATCTGGATATGATGGTCTGACTTATGAGGTGCATGACGTAGCCTTTCCATACCATTCTGGACACTTGGTGGTCAAAGTTTAGATTGCTATCTACATGTGCTCCCAGTCCTTGCACCACTGGGTTTCAGCATAGGTGAGTGTTGTCAATGCTGTAATTAGTGAGGAATTCCACTTTGTAGAAGGCCAAAATAATGACACATTTTGTGTTTATTTGTAGATCGTGTGGCTTTGGCACCAATCATTTGTCTGTGTTAGCCTCTCCTTTAGTATGTTAACATCATATTGCACCCAATATGTAAGAGTCAGAAAACTTGGTAAGCCAAGGGCCGTATACTTTAGCCTGGACTGTTGAGAAATACATTCCAAACAGTAAAGGTCCCAGCACAGATCCTTGGGGTATGCCAATGGTGACAGCTCTATTGGTAGAGGTTGATTCACCAACTTTCACAGTATGTGTTCTATTGGTGAGCCAGTTGGTTCACCATCTATTAATGTAAGGGATAATTCCCAGCTAGGAGAGTTTCTCAATGATAATTGAGTGAGGGATTGTATGCAAACCCTACGCCAGATCAAGACAGGCAACATGAACTGTCTTACCCTCATCCAAGCATATCACACAGAATCAATGGGCTGAAACAATATCACAGATCACCTATATCATGACTTAGAACATACACCTACCTGACATGGTTGGATACACACTTCAACACACCATCAAAATGGGCAACCATCTGAGTGGGGTGGGAGGCAGCACATGATGCATACAAGTATAGACACATCTTGACTTTCCTCATCTGTGAGGTAGACCAACATGTCATCAAAGACCTTTTCTAAATGGACACTAGTAATATCCTGGCTGTGTGCAACAGACGTGTGAGTTGTTAATGTTAAATCCATGTCTGTTTCATTTGCTGGATGTCCTCAAAGAGGTCATCAAGGGTATGCATGATGATAGCACTGTCATCCTGTGGAACCTGACTAGGCCAAGGCATTTGACACAAATCCACATTAAGGTATTCACTCAACACTGTCAGATGTTGACATAAACATCTATATCACTAAGTGGGTTGACCACTGGATCATATACGTGTCTTCTAAATATGTTGAAATCTCTGAAGTGACCCATATCTCAGGTCCATTTATCTGGTCCATACATCAAGGTTGTGTGCTACATCCTTTCCTGTCCATTATTTAAGTCACAGACGTCAAGAATGACATACACATCTTGTGTCTAAACAGCTGCCTGCAGGACTACAGATTGTGGGCAATCATTGATTCCAACTGTGATATTAGAATAATACAGACAGTATCAACACACACCAAAGATTGCTGCCACAGCCATGACAACACATGAGATGGAACAAAAACATGGGGGGATTTGATACATTATGGAAACAAACACACAACCCAAGGATAATGTAGACATTGCACCCTATAAGCAGACCAACAGATATGTGACCTGTGTCCTGGGGTATAGGGTATGTGGAACATCCACCAACATGTGGCTACAGTGGTGACTACTCCCTTGTATGTAACACAACTACTGAGTATGTGCAGGACATCCACATCAAAGGCCATAATACCTCCATAGGTCACAGTCTTCATCACACCAATAACTGAATACAATGTACCCTTCCTCGTATACCTCCCTACACATCTTCCAGTGATGTGTAACTGAAGTGTACCACCTTTGCCACAATAAGCTATCACACATTTTATTGGCCATACCTAGGTATTCTTTTTGTTGCATAAACATTACTGTCTGATGGTGTGGAACCCCCCAGCAAGGTTTTATACCAAATGCATGTGTGTACCTCTTCTGGTGATGCACAAAGTACATACATAGCTGTTTGACAACACTGATGGCATGAGTTACATTCGTGACAGTATGGATTGTGCCATATATATCTGCCATGCAGACCAGTCAACTAGTCTGTATTGATCATACTGTCACATACAGGAATAGCAGTGTACCTCCTAACACCTCTAGCCAATCTTACAGTGTCAGGACAGTGTGCGTGATTATCCTCACAGATTGTTGACATGTCATAATAGTTGTATAACTGTGTTTGAGCAGAACCACTCAGAATTACATATGTTACTTCAGAGACTAGAGATTATTGGTGGTATTATTGTGATATTGTCCATGATTGTGTGTGCTTCTTTTACTGTTGTCCATGAGTCTGTAACTGTGTCCCACTTGTTGGAAAACTCTGCTGACACCACAGTCATATTCAGCCAAATCAGTTTGCACACCTTTGCAATATGCACCCCAACCTCGATTGTATATATCATCCCAGATATATGTCTCCTCCATTGTTCATGTCAGGATGCTTATATCACAAAGACATCTTCTCCATTTGTTATGTCACCTTGTCTGACAGTCACATAATATACATTTTCACTGTGCAGTCCATACTATACCATGTCGATATGTGATTAGTGTTCCTGCTACAACTGTCTGCCCTTTACATGCCTCCCATCTGCTGTACATTACAATGTTTCACTAGTCCTGTTTCCCTGTGTTCATTCCTACAGTTCATCTGTGTGTTCCTATTCAATACACACACTTTCTCTGACTGTTTATTTTACATGGCAGTCCATGTACCCTTACATATCATTTACACAACTGTTGTACAGAATGCCTGGAATGGTATAACGCAATACTCTGCACTTTATACACTGTCCTGTACTGTGTTTGAACTATATACTTTGCTATATGATAAACCCTGGTAATCATTGAGTCATTCCACGCAATCATGCTAAGCTATTGTGCTCTAAGGTAAACAAGTGTGCTATCTGTGTTGCATTACATGGTTTCTTGGCTGGCAACACTGATGCCACCCATGAAACTGCTCTTGTTTAAGTTTAAATGTGGTGCGTAGCATGAATATGTAATTACCGCTACTGCTCACCACACAAACATGTAAACTGAGTTTATTGAATCGCACTGTCTTTTTCATTAATTTTCAAAGATTACTAAAATTCTACTATACCTGCTACAAGAACTCCAAAACATCGCCACTAAGTCTGGATATGCTACACCTGTTGGCAATCAGTATCCTCTGTCTATAATTATTTATGTCGAGAAATCCTGAGATTATCCTTTCTTGCTATCTTCTGTTTTTTTTTTTCCTTGCCTGCCCATTGTTATATCTTTCCTTTTCAGAATCTTTCACTTTTTCCCCTAGATCTTTGATTTATTTAATTTAACTGACTACTATCATTAAGACACTATGTACATGATACTCCAATAACTAGAGATTGTAGATCAGTGTGTGTGTGATATACCTTTAAGAAGCTTTCCAGTGAGTCAGCACATGCATCAAAGTACTGAGCACGTGCAAGCAAGAGAGCCATTTTGAGTGAGCAGCCAGAGTGTGAGCATGAAGTATGTAGTCAGTTAGTTAGTTAGATAGTTCATTTAAGTTTAATGTTTCTGCCATCCATCCTAGTGTATTTGTATACAATAAACTACTTAAACGAACACCCAAGTCTCAAATTCATCATAATGCACATGAGAAGAGCGACATTTTTTTATTTTTATTTTATTTTATATTTGTTTACCAGGAAAGTCCGACTGTGTCGAAAACCCATTTTCAGCAGAGGCCCAGGGGAAAAAAGCTCCACACAGAACAATGGTAATAAAACATTAACAAACATAGTTATATTAAAAAACAGAGAATACATACAGTAAAAATCTGAGTACGGAATGTTGCAGGAATAGTCTCCAGAATAGTAAATACTTAAACTTTGAATCATACAGTTGCAATTATCATATTACAGTAAAAATATTGCAGTTAGACACTGAGAAATGTTTCAGGTAGAAACTTTCTTTGTAAAATAAATTACATATCTGTGCATTATGGAAAGAGCAAGAACTACTCATGTGACCTAACAGTGGTTCTGCTAGTATTTTGGGGCAGGGTAGAGTGGGGAGGAAGGGAGGATACTTAGCCTGGTCTGTTACATGGGCATAACCATTTTGTAGTTAAGTGGGTTTTGAGAATTATTTTAAACTTTTGTGATTAGCGGTGTTTTTAATGTCAGGAGGAAGGGAATTCCAGGCTTTAGCAACATATGAGGAGTAAAGGGAGTCACCAACTGAATTATTGGTTTTGGCAACTTTTAGGAATGATTGATTAGCTGAGAGAAGGGTTTGATTGTTGGAGCATGGTTGTATAATTTGTGATAGGGATGGAATTTTATCTGACTGGTACAAGAGTTTATGGGCCATGGTTAGTTGATTGTAGGTTAATAGTTGGGGGAGTTCTAACCAGGATATATTTTTTAAGGTATGACAGTGGTCAGTTCTATGTTTGAAGCCAGTCACAAATTTGAATATTTTATTATAGCATGTTTCTAATTTGTTTAAATCATTTTTTTTAAAGATTTGTTTGTAAGGGGGAGCTGTAAAGGAATGATGACAGTAGGTGGGTCCTAGCAATAGTCACTCTGGTCGATGCTTCCAGAAATCTTTTGTTTCTGTAAAGCATTCCCATGGTTTTGTGTGTTTTTTTTAATTGTTTGTACTATGTGGAGGTCAAAACACAGCTTGTTGTCAATATTTATGCCAAATAGTTTAGCCTGTGAGTCGGATGTGATGACTGTATTATTGCTGGAGGAGATAGAGAAGGCAGGTGGGGGACTAGATGGTTGGGTGGGGTAGAAAATCATAAGTTTAGTTTTACTGGGATTCAGTATTAGCTGAGCATTGGCTAACCAGGCTTCAGTTTCACTGAAGGACGTTTGTGTTGTGACTTGGAGCTGTTGCATAGTTGTAGCTGCACATATAAGTCTAGTATCATTAGCGTATTGGATGATAGAGGCATTGGAGGTGGCGGTGTTTAGGTCATTGGTGAATATACTGAAGAATAAAGGCCCAAGTATTGAACCCTTTGGGACACCTAGTGTGACAGAGTAGCGGGGACAGATCATGCTGCCATCCAGCTGCTTGATGGTGATTTGTTAAGTAGCTTTGGAACCATGGCAAGATAGAGGGACTAAGGCTGAGGTTAAAAAGAACGTCCAGGAGTTTGTGGTGGGGGATGGTGCCAAAGTCTTTTGACATGTCTAGGAAGACTAGTGACACTGTATTTCTGTCATTTCTGAGTTTGTTGATGGTGTTGGTAAAGCTGAGTAGGGCAGTTGTGATACTATGATTGGTCCTGAATCCATGTTGGGATACAGCAAGTAGATTATTGTTTGGTGAAATATTATAGAAGTTGAGAATGTACACATTGTTCTAATAGCTTAGAAGTTTGGAGGAGGATTGCAATTGGTCTATAGTTTGATAGTTCGGTTGAGTTACCACCTTTATGTAGAGGTAGAATGTGTGCAGTTTTCTAAATAGTTGGGATGTACTGTTTTGAGATGAACTGGTAAGTAGTTTTTCTATGGTGCTTGTGGGAATGGATTGGAGTGAGAACGAGTTATTATTATTGTTAGTTGACTTAGATGTTGTTGGGAGCTGGGTAGAGGAATTATCTTGCTGATACTTTATCCAGATCGCCCAGAAAAAACACAAAACAGCATAACAATGAGCAACTTGATTTTGAGGTCATGGAAGTAAGACGTTTTTCTTCCACATGTCTTGATAAGCTCATAACTCACACACCTTCTGATCCAATTCTCCAGAAGCTAAACCTCTTTATCAGATGAGGATGGCCTTCAAAGCAATCTTGTTTAACAGTGGAAGTGCAACCTTATTTTCCATACAGAGATGAGACAATGGTATCATCATGAAAGGTCCTAAAGCGATTGTTCCAAAATCCTTGCAACAAGAGAATATTAAGATTTTGCATCATGGCCACCCAGGAACTGATTCTACCAAAAGAAGGACGAGAGGTCTAGTATTTTGGCCTTCTATGTCAACAGATATTGAGAAAGTACTTTCATCTTATTCAGTATGTCATAGTACAAAGCTGCATCAACAAAAAGAACCACTTCAATTAAGCCAGATTCCTGAACTACCTTGGTCGACAGTAGCCACAGATATCTTTGAGTGGAATGGTCAACATTACTTGGTGTTGGTAGACTCTTATTCAGATTGACTTACTTCCCAACCTAACTTCCAGTACTGTCATTACTAAGTTGAAGCGACATTTTTCTGTACATGTCAGTCCGCACAGGATTATTTCTGACAATGGTGCACAGTATACAAGTCAGCAGTTCAAGACATTTGCAGAAGAGTGGGATTTTGTTCATATTATGAGTAGTCCTGAATACCCTTACTCAAACGGCTTGGCTGAATGTGAAGTTCAAAGTGCAAAACAGCTGTTAGAGAAATCCTGAAATGACAACACTGATGTTTTTCTCAACTTGTTAAATTTCAGAAACATTCCTTGTGATAATCATCTTGGTTTACCTGCCCAGAGACTTATGTCGAGACAAACCAGAACCACACTACCAATCAGCAGTAATTTATTGGTTCCTTGTGCAAAAAACAACAAAGCAGTAAAAGTCCAACTGTTGAAAAAGCATTTGTCTGAGAAGTCTTACTATGATAAAACCAGCAAACCAATTTGTTCTTTATAAAAAGGAGAGACAATCAGGATGCAGATGTCAAAATGTTTTGATCGCATCAAATTTGTGAAATGTTTGTGTCAAGAGCCAAGATAGTACATTGTGGAATCACAAGGAGTGGGATTCAGACGAAATCGGAAGCATTTGTTACCAGTGTCCGAACCAGTGTTACAGCATCTTGCATGTGACAAAGACTCTACTTCTCAGTCACTTGTCTAATGTTCCTGTTCCAGAGAACATTCGTCAGCAATCAAGTTCCTGAGAAAATCCCTGAGACTCCTCAAGCAGAACATTTCCCAGTGACTGTCCCTGTTGCTAAACCCAGTCCTAACTATTACATCACGCGATCAGGTCGCATCTCAAAACCTAGTTTCAGATACACGGCAACCTTGACATGACTGTTGTTTTTCATTATTAGTATCTGTATAATTGCATGCCTATTCAAATGTCATTGTTTACATCAGACACCTCAGTAAAGAGGGAGGATGTAGATCAGTGTGTGTGATATACCCTTAAGAAGCTTTCCAGTGAGTCAGCACATGCATCAAAGTACTGAGCACTTGCAAGCAAGAGTGCCGTTTTGAGTGAGCAGCCAGAGTGAGAGCATGCAAGTATGTCATTAGTTAGACAGTTCTTTTAAGTTTAATGTTCCTGCCATTCATTCTGATGTATATATATATATATATATATATATATATATATATATATATATATATATATATATATACACATATATACAATAAACTGTTTAAATGAACACCCAAGCCTCAACATCTTCGTAATGCACATAAGAAGAGCAACAAAGATCATTTATGTATTTCATTTCTTATTAGTTATTGTGTACTAAACGTGCTGATTTGCAAATACTGTGGCTGAAAATAAACTTTGAATCAGCCCAGTTACCAATATAACAAATAAAAATAAATTTTCTGTTTTATTAAATTTCTATCTTGAAAATGTATTGTCCTTAAATCATACATCCTGTTGTACACTCTGTTGTTACTATCTCATGCAGACAAAATAATGAATAAAATAACACATTCATGACTCTCCAATCAAATAATCTGAGACCATAAAACAGTAATGAGATACTGTTTAAAAGCAAAGCAGCATTACATTTTAACCCACAAAAACATGAGATATACTAAAATAATGCCCATTAAATGTCTGAAAATGTATATTTTATTAATATCCAATAATATCTCTAAAAATATGTTAAATGATGGATGATCAATACAAATCATAAGGTCACAGGTTTTACAACAGATCCGAAGAAGATGAAAAGGAGAGTGAAGAAATAATGAGAGGGAACCTGCAACATTATACTTGGAATATAGGAAGTCTGGAAAAATAATCATTATTAAATATTGCTTTTGGCTGTAGACATGACTAGGTCTCATTACTCTGTATCATTGGTGACAAAACATAAGGACTCAGTTTTGGTGGTGCATAGCTGTAAAGTCTTTAGAATGGTCAGGGAAGATTGGTTATGGCTAAACATTGATGTTATGTTGTCCTTCCGCCTTCTTTCTTACTGGATGGGTTCAGAGCCAATCCTCAGCTCCAACTCAGCCAAATACACGAGCTCGAAGTCTCTCACTTGGCTTGTGGCTGAATACCTATCCCATCATGCATTGGAGTAACCCCCAGATCTCGTTTGCCACTTGACGAGTTTGGATGCTCTCTCCTTGGCCGTGGCTAAGTGTTTTCAATTATACTATTTTGATAGTGACTTTTTGCTAAAATCTTGTTATTACAGTTGCTATTGATCCTAGTTTAGGCTGTTTAGCCTTCCTATAAGTATTTGGTATGCATTGTTTATCGCCTGTTGTGTTGTTATTTGTTGGCCATCGTTTTTTCCACTAGGCCTGTCCTATCCCTGTCAGTCTTTGTAGTAGTTTGTGTGTGTTTTCCTTTTAGCTCATTTGAGTTAGACAGCTAAAAGAAAACCCGTTTAAGTTAGAGAGTTTCTTGTCATGTGTTTCCTGTTAGCTCAGCTAGGTCCATTTAAGTTAGAGGTCCTAGCTCCCATTTAGCTTAGAGGGTAGTGCTGTGTTTCCCCTGTACTGCTCTTTACTGTGTGTTTGCCTTAGGTTATTTTTTTTAGTGTCAATACTTCTTATTGCAGTTCAAATTTCTTGCTGTACAATATGTCTAAAGAGTCCAGAGATAAGGAACCCAGGCCCTCTGGGTTCAATAAATGCCAACAATGCTCCCAGAAAATGTCTATAACTGATGGGCACAGTGTGTGCGTGTACTGCTTAGGGGCTATTCACCTTCAGGAATCTTACAGTTTTTCTCACTCCTTCAGCTCTTTAGTGTTACATGAGAGGAAAAACAAATTGATTTTAAGACATTTAATAAAGCCTGCTTTTGATGAAGCTTTACAAACTTCTCCAGTATCCAAGTCTCCAACTACTAGTGACAAATCAAAGAGGCCTTCCTCTTCATCCTCTTCCTTGGCTCATTTTGAGCCTCCAAAGAAAATTCCTAAACTGACTGAAAAATCTATCTCCTTGGTTCCACCATCTTCGGAACCAAGGGAGACAATTGGTACAGACAAACCAAGTTCATCGGTTCCAAAGATTCAGATATGGATAGGGTGGTGCACAGGCTTTTGAAGTCACTGGCACTGGCTAAATTGTTTTCAGCTCTGACCTCACCAGTCTCGGAGCCATCCAAGATGATTACATTCACTATTCCTCCTTCGAACCAAGCTGGATCTTTGAGCCAGAATGCCAGATCCATCCTGTGGTAGATCCTTCCTTTCTGAGACCCCTTCGAGACTCTTCAGAACCGTTGCCTGCTCCGACACTATTGGTGCCATCCAGAGTGTCTAGGAGCCGTAGTTTTCCAATCAGCTCCGGGGGGACTCTCGTACCCAAGTTTCTTTGGTACCGAGTCTACCCTTTGATGCGTTTGCATGGGTGAGCTCGGCTCCTATATTGGCCTTGGAGCCAATCTCCTTGGGGCCAGGGATTTCCTCTATTTCCTCTGAATCGGAGTTGTCTTTGGAACCAGGGGGGTTGGCCTTCAAGGTGATGAGGAGTGTGCTGTCTCCTCCTACAGCTCTACTCAAGGATACTGGCATTCATCCCCCTCAAACACTGGTGTCTGCTTTGGCACCATCCTATCCACAGGACACCAGAGATTCAGGGCCTCAGGAAGCCCCATAGGGCGGGGTCCACTCTTCCGAGACCTCCCCAGACTACCCCATCTGAGGAACCCCCTAGGAAGAGAAAATGCAAGAGGAAGCATATAGATTCCACTGATGGGTCCATCACTTCTGACACTGACTATGAGGAAGCAGAAGGGTCCCCATAATCTTCCTCTGAAAATATCTCATTCTCAGATATCCTAGAGATCCTAAAACAGAGGGGCTGGAAGTCCATTAACCCTTCTTATGAGGAGTCAGTGTACCTGAAGGCCTTTGGATCTCAACCTTAAGCCTCCTGGGTGTCTCTGCCTTTCAATGGGCTTATGAATTTGGTTAGTCGAAAGGCATGGGAGTCACCAGACACTATGGTGCCAGTCCCTTGGAGACCGAATAAATTCCAGTCAGCCCCTTTGGATAAGGATTTTCTTTCAAAAGGTGTACCTGTAGATGTTATGGTGGTGGCAGCAGCCACCAAGAAGGAACCCTCTGAGAAGTCCTCATCTGTCCATCCATCAAATAAGGATTCTCGAATGATGGACAGATATGGGAAGCATGTTTTCTCGTCAGCGACTTTCACCCTCAGACTGCTGAACTACCTAACACATTTTACAAGACTTCAAAGAGATCTCCTGAAGGAGTTAGGAGATACTCTATAAGGTTCACTAGCTGCAGGGGTCTCAGAAAAAGTGACTTCTCAGCTATCCACCTTAAATTCCATAGTCAGCTCCTCCAAGAGACTGATCTCCTATGCAGCCGATGGAGCGAGTAGAGCTGTGGGTTCAGGAGTTTCCCTTAGGAGACATTCCTGGATGTGTTTGTGAAATTTTGCAAAACCTTTCAAGTCTACCTTTACCAATGCCCCTTTTGATGGTCCCTCACTCTTTGGACCTAAAGTCACACTCACCAGATGTGAGCAGGAAGGAAAAACTCTCTCTGCCACTGGAGTATGTTTTTTCATACCTTCAAGACCTTATCCTAAAGGCTAGGTCTAGGAGTGGAAAAATGTGATTCAAGAGATCCCAGGGAGTTTTTCAAGATGCACAAGGTGAACCCTTCCCCAGGGGCAGAGGGGGAGGCAATAATGGTAGATGTGGCAGGGGGGGCCCACAAAACCAGGATGACCGCAATTCCTTTCTTGGCCGACCCTATCAGCACTCTTGAAAGGAGGCCCACCTGCTCTTCTCTGGAGGCAGTCAAGGGTGATTAACTTTGTACCCAGAAGCCTGGTGAGATATCACAAGAGACAAGCGGGTACAAAGTATAATATCCAGAGGTTACTCCATTCCATTTTTCTAGCCCATTCCACAGTTCAGAAGAATCCCAGATGTTCCACCCAGTCAGAGGGAACAAGCAACCATAGCATTTCAAGAGTTGCTAAACAAAAGAGTCATCCAAGAAGTCCCTGCAGACCAAATAGGATTTGGAACTTAATCAAGATTCTTTTTAGTATCAAAACGAACAGGGGACTGGGGACCCATTTTGGATCTCAGCATGTTAAACATATCTGTAAAGAAGTCCAAGTTCCAAATGGTGACACTGCAGTCAATTCTTCCCTTTTTAGGGAAAGATGTTTGGATGTGCTCAATAGACGTCCAAGATGCATACTACCATATAAAGATGGACAGAGGATCAAGGAGTTATCTATGCTTCCAGCTGGAAGCCAGTCATTATCAGTTTCAAGCTCTGCCCTTTGGTCTCACTACAGCCCCCAGAGTGTTCACCAAATGCATGGCAGTAGTAACAGCTCACCTGAGATGTCTGGGATTCCAAGTGTTTCCATACCTGGACTACTAGCTCTTAACTGCCACCACCAAGCATCTACTTCTACAGGCCAGGGACTCTACACTGGAAATTTGTCCTCAGTTAGGCATAACAGTGAATTTTCAAAAATCTGCCTTGTTGCCTTGTCAGCGTATTACATTCATAGGCGCATATCTAGACACCATCTCCATGATGACTCGCCTTCCGCCCGACAGAGTTTCTGTCCTCAGACAACAAATAGTCGACCTACTTCCCAAGAGCAAGATAAAAGCAAAAGTAGTTCTAACACTTCTTGGAACCATGGCATCAACCATAACTCTAGTCCCTCTAACCAGGATGCACATGAGAATCCTTCAGTGGCTTATGTTTGCACAATGGTCTCTACAGCAACTTCTTATATCCCATCAGATAAGGATAATAAATTCATGTAAGAGAGATCTTCCATGGTGTCTTCAGTACGATCATGTGACCATTGGAAGACCCTTTGTTCCACAACAACCTGTTGCTACTGTGACCACAGACACTTCTCAGATAGGGTGGGGAGGCATTATCTGGGAAGAACAGTTCAAGGCACATGGCAAGAACATGAGGCTCAGTAGCATATCAGTGTTCTAGAGATAAGAGCAGTGCTTCTGGTGTTGCAAGCACTTCAGGACTCCCTCCCACTAGGAATGATTGCAATCTAGTCAGACAACATGTCTGTAGCCTGGTACATAAACAAAAAGGAGGAACCAGATCATACCCCCTTTGTCAAGAAGCACTGAGAATATGGCAATGGGCAATCTCTTCCTAACGTTTTTGGATAGAAATGCATAAACCAGGGGAAATCCAACGTGATAGCCAACAAGCTCAGAAGAGAGGTTTTGATGCCTCACGAGTGGTCTCTGAAACAGAGCATAGTGGACAAGATTTTCCGAACTTGGGGCCAGCCTTGCTGTGATCTGTTTGCAACCCCCCTGAATACCAAACGCAGCAACTATTTTTCCCTAATCCCCCCAGTGGGGGAGACACCGAGAGACGCACTCATCCATGATTGGCCCTCGGGACTACTACATGCCTTTCCTCTAATTCCCAAAGTCATTCAGAAAGCCAAAGCCGTAGGAAGCAGGCTAATTCTTATTGCCCCATACTGGCCTCATCAGATTTGGTTCCCCTTCCTCTGGCCTCATCTTCAGGAAAAGCCTTGGGCTCTGAACTTCGTTCCAGACCTTCTAACTCGTATGACAGGTGCGCTTCATCCTTCTCTCCAGACCCTCAATTTGACAGCTTGGCTGCTCCACTTCCAAACATAGTCAGGCTTCAAATTTTTACTCCAGCAGTTAAACATATTTTGGTCTCTTCTCATAAGGCTTCAACCAGACAGTTATATTCCAGCAAATGGAAGAGGTTCTCCTACTGGGCAAGGGCAAGAGACATAGATCCTTTCTATGCTTCTATTAGTTCAATTTTGGAATTCCTGGCAGAACTTTTCCACAAGGCTCCGCTGCAGCTACAATCAACGTCCAGTTTGCTGCAATTTCTAATTATCATATCGGTAAATACACTCCTGATCTAATGTCACACAGGCTGTGTAAAGCATTTTTAAAAGGAACTTGTTTGTCGAGACCACCCATAAAAGAACCTCTCTCACCTTGCGACCTAAATTTTGTTCTTACTTACCTAACTTTACCCCCATTTGAACCTGCTTCTACATGCAATCTAAAATTCCTCTCTTGGAAGACCATCTTGTTAGTCGCTATTACATCTGCATGAAGAGTCTCGGAGTTGCAAGCTCTAGCAATTAAGCCACCATACCTAATCTTTCACAAGGATAAAGTATCTTTAAGAACTAATCCATCTTTTGTGCCAAAAGGCTACTCACTAACCAATCTGAACCAGTCTATTGAACTCCCAGTTTTCTTTCCTACTCATACCAACAAGGCAGAATACAAACTACATCAGATGAATGTACATAGACAACTGAGATTATATCTACATAGAACCAAAGACTTCAGGAAAACAGACCAGCTCTTTATTTCCTTCTCTCAAGTGAAGGAAGGCAAGCCAGTCTCAAAAGTTGCACTTTCAAATTGGCTTTCCAGTTGTATTACCTTTATATACACTTCAAACAATAGAAGTTTACCTTTCAAAGTCAAGGGCCATTCAACTAGAGCTCTAGCAACATCCTCTGCTTACCATGCTAGATTGTCTATGGATAGTATTTGTGCAGCTGCTACATGGGCTAGTCCCCATACATTTATTACTCATTACAAGGTAGATTTTGCCTCCAGGGACAGAGCTTCTTTTGGGTCCACAGTGCTCAACGATGTACTCCCGTGAGCCACCCAGGAAGATGGTGCTAAGGACGCTGTCCCATCCGGTAAGAAAGAAGGCGAGAAGGACAACATAACATAAAGAAGTTATGTACCTACCATAACGTTCCATGTGTGTTGTCCTTCTCGGCCTTCTTTCTTATGTCCCTCCCTCCTTCCCCCAGCCAAGGCTCCTAGAGGATTCAAATAAGAGTTTTCTTTCCTCCTACTGAGAGAATCCCTCTGAAATTGTTTGTTTTTCCTCTTATGTGTTTTTTTTCTATATATATATATATATATATATATATATATGTGTGTGTGTGTGTGTGTGTATGTGTTTATATATATATATATATATATATATATATATATATATATATATATATATATATATATATGGGTACATGTTAGTACATCGACAAGTGAAAATATCGACATCCACTTCACCGACACATGAAATAATCAAAACCGCAAATCACGGACATTTAACAGGTAAGAGGTTTAAATTTCGCTAATCATGCCTACCATGTTTTAGTAAGTGTGGCAGTGTTATGCATGTGTGGTAGGCATGATTAGCGAAATTTAAACCTCTTACCTGTTAAATGTCCGTAATTTGCGGTTTCGATTATTTCATGTGTCGGTGAAGTGGATGTCGATATTTTCACTTGTCGATGTACTAACATGTACCCATATATATATATATATATATATATATATAAAAGTGTGTGTATATAATATATATATATGTGTGTGTCTTTCATGTTATGTGAAAAGAAATATACATACATTTATGACTAGCAGCAAACAAGATCTGGGGATTACTCCAATGCATGATGGGATAGGTATTCAGCCATGAGCCAAGTGAGAGACTTTGAGCTAGTGTATTTGGCCGAACTGGAGCAGAGGATGGGCTCCAAACCCATCCAGTAAGAAAGAAGGGCGAGAAGGACAACAAACATGGAACGTTATGGTAGGTACATATCTTCTTTTTATATACCTTGAGGTTGTTATCATGTGTACATCTGAATAGATAGCTCATATGAGAAAATATGTATTAATGGCTTAAATGTGAATGCAGAAATGGGGACCTTGCAACTTTCTGAGCAAAGGTAGTTATATGATGGACAGTCATTGTATGCAGGTTTCCAAAAGTTTTGGAGATGGAGATTGTAAGTCCTTGGATGAGAATGAAATGCTAGATAAAGAAGAAGCATTAATTATGATGAGAGGAATGGACTTTAGCATGCTACATTTTAAAAGGAGTGAACCTCCAGACTGGTTGCAAAGAAGATAATTGTAGAAGATACTTTGGAAATAGGATTGTAATAAAGGGTTAAGGAAGCAACAAGGAAGGAGGATATTATAACATACTGTATACATATGTGAAATACATGGGAGAAATGGTTGTTAGAGAATCTGCTGAGGAGCATGATAATATAAAATTCCTTGAAAGAAACACTAACTGATTTACTATAAAGATGTGTTTTATGATGGTCCATTTCAAGCACACTAGGTCAAAGGTTAACAGAAGCATCAAAGGTACAGAATGACTACACAGAAGTAAAATGACTACCAGGGATGATTAAGAGATTGGATTTCAGGGCTAGAACTCAGTATGTAAGGGAGGCAATAGGAGAAAATGTGGTCATCCAAAGAGATTAGAGAAGCACCTAAGAAACAAAGTATTAGAGTTTGGTAACAGAGCAAGGCAAACTATTTTTTAACTAGGTAAAACTAGCAAACCCATATACCCTTTGTCAGGGTTGACCTGTGACTATGGTTCACTTAAGTGGCTTGCTAAGTGTTATATAGTTGGCAAATGGAAACTGGGGGGAATCAAACACATATCTAACTATACTTAGTATGATGAAGCCAGAAAACAGGTATGAAGTTTACTGGTTCATACATATTTTCATTACATTTGTGTGCATGCTGACAATTGTTTGTTTACTCGTACATAGAGAGGAAATAAATTACCTTACCTTGAGTTGTATTTATTTGATTTTTTTTCTATACAAATTAATAATCTATCCTGCGTTTATCTGCCTATTTATGTTCAACTATTCATTTTTGTATACGTTTGGAGATTTTCTCCCTTCACCAAGGCTCCACTGAAAATGAAATCTTCCCAGATGGACATTCCCAGTAAACAAATTTAAATAAATAAGTAAATAAATAAATAAGACAAAAGAGATTACTTCTTGATAAATTCTGAAGCTAACTGCAAAATCAAAATAGTGCAGAACAGTAAAGAAAAAAGAGTGAGGCAGGAGAAAGTCAATTCAAAGGGGAGTGGATGACTGCAAATGGTGCTGACAGCATAACACAACAAATGAATTGAGTATTTCCACAAATAAGATACTGTGTTAGAATAAAGCAATAATTGGTAGTGAAAAGGTAGAGAGGTACAGATTTTAATGAGAAGGAAATTACAGAACTTGTAAAGCTGAGGAGAGATAAGTCTTTGTAATCAAATGAAGTGCATGTCTCCATGCAACTGGTAGAGGTGCTGACCATGCCTTTGACCAAGCAGTTTATTCTTTTACCAACACTGAAATCATGCCTTGATACTGAAGGTCAGCTATAGAAGTATCAGTTGTTAAGACAGGACTGGCACAGACCCTGCATGCTGCAGCTAATAAGTCTGACCTTGGTTTCTTGGACAATTATGCAATGGTTGTCAAAGGAAAACTGCAAACCTCTTAAAATGAGTATTATTTGGTATTTGTTAAGTACCCTAATTCAGGGAAGAGTCTGACCTTGGTTTCTTGGACAATTATGCAATGGTTGTCAAAGGAAAACTGCAAACCTCTTAAAATGAGTATTATTTGGTATTTGTTAAGTACCCTAATTCAGGGAAGAGAGATTCTGGCAGACCTGTTTACCACAGTTCCTTCACTGAGTGATTTATCTTTATTTATCTTTGTATTTTTCAGGCAGCTATGTAGTCCCTCTGAAACATTACTGTCCATTGTATAGTTGAGTTCTAGGACCATAGCAGTTAAAAAAATGCACAAAGTACAGTTAGATGCACTAATGAAATACAAACGAATATAGTCACTGCAACAATGGAATATATAGTAAGACAATACAGGACAATATACAATCAGCTATGACTGACCTAAAACCTGGGCATAGCCAACAGGATGAAAAAATGTAAGCAACAATGCCACTTTTTATAAGTATAATGTCATAATCACCAAGCCAGCCAAGCCAAACCTAGCTACATCATTGTGAAATTAAACTGAAAACCTATTCAGGTTTCATAAACTATTAATAATCTACTAAAGATTATTGGTTGGCTAGGTAATAGCCAGTCGGTGAATCATGACTATTCATCATTCTTGACAAATCATATTCTGTCTTTTTGATAAATACTACTAGATTAGCTACAATCTAATCTAACTTCACAGTATCTCCCTAAATACTTTATCCAAAAATCATCAGGGTCTACTATATTAGTTTCCCTCCAACCACTGAGCATTCCTCAAGCACCAGTTTTCCACCCTCTGGCAATATGGTTCAGCATTCTGTTCTCACCCCATCTGTGGTCAGTCTGATTGCATTAGGTGTTGTAAGACAGTATAGCAACTGCCTTATGCTTACTGACAGTTCAATATTTGACACCATTTGATTTGGTGGTGTGAAATAAATACATAAGTATTGGGTCACAGGATGCTTTGTATGTCAGACACAGGTCACCTCTTAGCAGTCTGCAGGGTACTGAGTATAGTGAAAGGGCTTCCAGAAGTTCCATGTAAGACATGTTGCTTAGGCTTTGTATCCTTTTAGTAAGGTATCTCTGTGGGTGTTCCAGTTGTTGCATGTGTATGGACAAATGCATGCCATAGGGGGCATTACATTCAATTATTGGACTAATAAGGGCTGAGTAAAGGTGGACAATGACATCCCTGCATTCAGACACAATCCATTTGTTTATATATAGAAGGACTTTCTTACATCAATGGACACGATCAAAGTGAGGTCACTGTCCACCATCTGTAGGGGTTAGGGTGTCACTTCAGCAGTGACAATCATCTCCAGCCAAGGTTTACACCACAGGGTGACTAGGCTAGCTCTGTCAGGGTAGTTCATTTCTATCACACACTCACACACACACTCTCACCTATGGCCAATTTAGAGTGTCCAATCCACCTACTGCATGCCTTTGGAAAGTGGGAATAAACTGCAGCACCTGTAGGAAACCCATGTGACTGCAGGGAGGACATGCATATTCGGCACAGAAGGCACCCCAGCCAAGAATCAAACTGGAGAACCTCTTGCTGTGAGGCAACAACACCAACCACTGTACCACTGTGGCCTACCTAGTCCACATAGTTCATAAATCCTGAACAAGTGGGTCAACTCTCAGGGATATACTGTTAATATGGTAGTTCCCTGGGATATATGACTTCCCAAAGGATACAATAATGCATTTTCTGGCATATAGTTTCAGCTGATAAACTGAAAATGTTCAAAACACAAAGCCAACAAAGAAACAACCACTAGTAGCAAAAGCAAAAAATGTCCCTAATAATCCCAATTACTGTGATATATGTACTTTTTGGTGGGTAACCTGAAAAGGTTTGTTTGAATTTATTGCTTACATTTGTGAGACTACTTCCTTTTTGGAATTTGTCTATGTGGGGCCTATGCCACATCATAGGATCACTTCTGCGAACCTGTTTGTCAAACCAAAAACAGCAAATGTTCAATTAAGCAAATGTTCACATCACCAAATTTTTACACAGGGCATGGAAGTAGTTGGCCAACATTCGACCTACACACACACACACACACACACACACACACACACACACACACACACACACACACACACACACACACACAGCAATACATCAAACCCACCCACCTAACTATATATACCAAATCTGAGATTGCACTATAGTGGGGAAAAGGGCAAATTTCCTGATGCTGGCCAACTACTACTATTCCATGTGTAAACATTTGCTGATGTGAACATTTGCTTAAATGAAAGTTTGCTGTTTTGGGGTTGACAAAATGAGGTTTGCAGAAGTAATCTTTCAATGATGTGACAGACCCACCTATGAGGTAACCTATGATAGGTTATGTTGTTTGGCTGTCACTATTACTAAGGACAATTTCAATAGAAAATATGTCTTTAATATTTATCAGAAACCCACTTATTCCAGTTCCCTACTACCTTTTAGTAGCTGCTATCTGCAGTGGTGGCTGGTGGCTTCAAATCAAAAGGTGGCTGCAGGAAACAGCTGAATGGGTGGGCCAATGAGACAGGGTGTGTCGAAATAGAAAGGGGTGGGGCTATGCCAAAAACTGAAAAAAACTGGGACTTTAATTATATACACTGCCCTGGGTGCCAAAACATCATTTGAGAGTCCAATCAAGACAAAATGAAGTGTAGAAGAAAAAATATTTCAATGCATTGGCTACATGACAGCTTACTTAATATCTAGATGGAAATAAAAAGATTGTGAGGCATGAAAAAATAAATTACTTTTTAAATACATTACTGGAATGCCAGTCAAAATCAAGTATAAATAAACAAGCAGCACTTAACTCAAACCACTTCTCCTTGCACTGCAGTTCTAATTATAATTTATATTCAGCTTTATAAAAGTACCAAGTAACATGCTGAAAGTAGCAATCTCTGTGATACCCCCACTTGTAAAAATGTTTCTTACCCAAAAATGACCTGCTGCCTGACAACTATCTACTTGTTTCATGGGGAAAACATGATCAAAGTAAAAAATGAACAGCAAACAAGAAACAAGCTCAAGATAAATTGCTTAAAGGATTACTGCACATGATAGATTGGCATTCTGTTTAGTTTACGGGTAAAGCCTGCAAAGATGACTGCAAGTCTCCAACAAATGTAATGAGCATCTGAAAATACTGTAATCCTGTCCTTTATTACAAATACTATCATATGCATTTCAATACCCAAGGCTTATACACTATGTAGTTATGTAAATATTCTCTGCATGACAACATCAAAAAGGCTTTCAATGTTGATGATTCTTTAACAGTATGATTATTAAAGCTTACTTGCATCTTACAGTCTCAGACAAGCTTACCTGATGGTCATTAAAGAATTGCTACTTAAAGACAGAGCAACAGGCACTGTAACAACATGCATTTTCTGAATAAGATGAAGCATAAATCAACAGTATAAAAATATGACAGTAAACCAGAACATTCCGCAAAATCAAGGACAGATGAAAAGCCACTGTAGTACTTGTGTCTAACTTGGATGGGGGGATACTCTGCACACTTAACATTTCATAACTGCTGGTTGCCTTGCTTGGACACATCCAGAGTCGCTACATGGGGGAGTGGGGTGCAACAAGTATGTCACAATTTGAAATGTCTCTGGCTGATGATGATGGCCCTGACATATTTCTCATACCTCTCAACCTCAGAGCAAGAAATCTGGACAAAGCCATGAATAGAAGTGGGACAAAGGCCCAAAATTTAGGACAATTTTTAAATATTGCTCTTATAAACTTAGAAAGATAATTAGGTCTTGCATTAGTATGAATTTTCTGAAGGATATGAAATCTGAAACTCAAATGTCTGTCATTATTTTCTAACTTCAATCTTTAATTATTTGCCACTAATTTGCCAGAAAAACACAATTTTATAAAAAACAGACCAAAATGTGATGAAAAAATATAAAATAGCCACACAATACAGCTGGGAACCTGACAAAGAAGGGGCACTTTTTAAATATTAGTACTGTTAACTTGAGCAGCTGACAAAATAAGAGAATCTACATGCATTTCTGATATTAAAAGTAATCTATAACTCTGATCATTACAATTATTTATTAATTGTAAACCCTGCACGTTTTCTTCCAAATTTGCCATTTTGCAAAGGGGCGTATTAGGGGAGAGCAACATTTTGAGCCAAAATTAGGGACAGTTGAGAGGTTTGGATATACCTAATTCTATAAAGTGATTTTTTGTGCGTACCTCTTAATGCAGGAAATTTGGACAAGGCCAAATATATTGGGGGAACACACAAACAGTACTAAAATTTGCTCTTGTATAAACTTAGACAGATGACAGAATAACAGGCCTTTCATTCATTTTTTTGAAGAGTATGAAGTCTAAAACTCAATGTCTGTCATTATTTAGTGACTTCATTCCTAAATGATTTGCCAGAAAACCACAAACGTTATGAGGAACAAACCAAAAATACGAAGCAAAAAATCCATTCATTCTGCAAAAATCTGGACAGTTGAGAGGTATAGTTCAGCCAGGGCTGTCTGAGTTTGCTGCCCTCCCCCCACACACAAAATCATGGTGGAATGGGACCTTCCCCCTGAAGCTATTCCAATTGTCCCATTACTTGGCTATTTCACCCCCTTTACCATAAACACTGTAATCTGCATACTGCCTTACTTCTACGATAATCTGGATTTCATTGAAAAGTTTTATTTTACATTTTGCAGCACAAACACTAATAGACATCTGCTAAACAAAGCAATGCAGTCTCACAATGAAAATAGACTTGGCATTAAAACTTCTCTGCCCTTAAAACTCACATTCATTGAAACAGCATTGAAACCCACATTCAAAGAAAATACATCTGGCCAGTGGCAGATTAAGATTAACTTTGGGCTGTTTTCAAATCATAGGCCCCTTGCACAGGAAACATACATGTGATCTTTGATGCACCTTCCTGATTGTATTAAATTATATTCCTTGTATAATGCAGTACAATTGTTAGAAGGCATTTTAAATTTATTGTTTTCAACATTTTCCAGTAAACAATGAAACAAAATGCATGCACCAATAATGACAAAACTGCCCAATTCAGAACATTTCCATCGTAAAAGTCTACTCAAACTTCTACAGTCCACCAGTATCAGTAAATATGCACAATCTCTGCAGAAGTAAAAGTCATCTAAATAATTCCACATTAAAGAGATACATAACTAATAAAGAGGTTGCTGCTAGCAAACAACTTAATATTTCATTGTTCCATCTACAAATAAAGTGCCTGTTGTCCTTGAGGAATAAATTGCCTATGTTACATAAAAAAATGATAAGCTAGTAATATTACAATAGGGAATGGATGGCAAACTGATAACAGGTTCATAGTTACTAGGTATCTCCACCAAAGAGGGCATTCTCAGGACTGCAGCATCCACCCCCTTTAAAAGTACAACACAGTACAGTATCAGCAATGCATCTATATACTGTGGGAGTAGAACCCACAGCCTTCTGCATCAAAAACAAGTGCACTACCTGTTGTGCTATTAACAATGCAAGCAGACTCAGCATAAGCAGCATTAACTTTGCTTCAAGCTCTCAGCTCCTTGTAAAATCCACTCGACACTCAACTGTATCTCTCAACTTTGACACAAGAAATCTGGAAAAAGACAAAATTTATTGGGGGGGCTACAAAAGCCCTAAAACTAGGGATATACTTTAAACATTGCTTGTATAACCTTGGAAAGTTGGTAGTATAAAATGCTGTGTTACCGGCATGCATTTCATTGCCAAGTCTTGAACCCAGGACCCTGTGAACTACAGTCAGAGCAACATACCACAATGCCAAATCAGCTGTTTTTTTGAAAGACAGGTAGACTGAAACTTAAATGGCTATCATTTAGTGAATTCAGTTCTCACCATAGCTCTCAACTTCTTACCACAAAACACCTAGACAAAGCCAATAATGGCAGAATACAGCCCCCCAAACATATTCAGTGAATTCAGTTTTCACCATAGCTCTCAACCTATTAGCACAAACAGCCTGGACAAAGCCGACAATGATCCTACAAACAGAAAATTGCTAGAATAAAAGCTTTTGTGTTACCATGTACTTTCTGAAGAATATGAAGTCTGAAATTCAAATGTCTGTCATTATTTTCCAGAAAATCACAGATTTTATGAGAAACAGAACAGCAATATGAAGTAAAACATTCACAAGTGGTGGTGGGGTAGGGAATTCAAGCACTTGCTAACTACTCACAAGGTACAGGGTTTGAGTCTAGCCCTAGCCACAGGAATGCCGATTATGCATGCACGGAAGTCCGGGACTCGTATTTGTTTTTGTATTTCTTTTTTTTTTTTTTTTCATTTTGTTATTTTTCTTTTAAGTTTGTTTTATTGTCTGTGAGGGGCTGCAGTCCTGCAGTCTAATAGCCCCTGGCTATCCATGTTTCCAAAAGAAAGCAAAGGTGCAAACATTAAGGTTAGTGAGAATAGTTTCTAGCGAGTATACATTTACTGATGAACTTGAAGTATTGGTTAATATGTTTGAAAAGAGATGTTATCCCATTGTTTTTCTCTGTAGTATTCAACAGGAGGTGGTAAATAAAAGGAAATCTAATATTGAACAAGGTGAAGTTAATCTTAGGAATAAAGAAAAATGTTTCATTCATGCCATTATTGTTTCATACTCGGTGAATAGTAGGGACAATAGGGACATTATTTGTAACAACTGGAAAACTTTTAAAGTTTATGACTTGCTTACTGTTTTAGGAGAAAAATCAAGTTTATAAAATTCATCTTTCCTCTATAGTAAAAAAAAATAAATTGTTCCATTTGTTTATTAAAATTGTGATACTTTTTACAATGCATTCAAAAGGTGATGAAATTAAAACTTTATAAATAGTTGTTAAAATAGTACCTACATATTTTATTTGATCATTAGTCCATTCAAAATCAATATTATTTTTTAATTTATTATTCAGCTTTTTATTATGCAGTAATGTTTTCTTTTATTATTCTTGCCAAAAATACTGTATGCTATTCAAAACGTATCGATTGCTCCTCCTAAAACAAATTTAAAAAAAATAATACTATCCTTAGAAAATTATTTTGGTACCCAAATAAATCTAGGATATCTTTTGAATTAGCAAGGACAGGTACAGTATGGGTTTTAACTCAAAAAATGGCACGTGCAAATGTGGAAAATGTAGACAATGTTGCTTCATTAAGAAGGGAGAAGAACTTTACATTAACAGGAGTTGTATTGTTGGTATGGATGGATATTTTGACGGTGAAATGCAAGGTGTGGTATATGTGGCTACATGTAAAAAATGTCCAGTATTCTATATTGGAAAAACAGAATGTTATTTAAGAACAAGTATTTATGAACATGATTATGATTGTAAAAATGAAAATATGGCACATATACTTTATAGGCACATTAATGTATACCAAGATTATGGAATTTTTTTCCTGGTCCTGGAAAAGGTAGAGCAAAATGTGACCAGGGGACCTTGGAAAGATGATCATTTTGGTCCTGAGAATTCAAACTAGTGTACCTCATTCCTCTACAGTGCTATTAGCACATTAATGTATACCAAGGTTATGGATTTCTTTTCCAGGTCCTAGAAAAGGTAGAGCAAAATGTGACCAGGGGACCTTGAAAAGATGATTATTTTGGTCCTGAGAATTCAAACTAGTGTACCTCATTCCTGTACGATGCTATTGGTCCTACATGTTGTTACATTGTATTGAAATATTTCTACAAAAGTTATTCTTGTGCATTTGTTATTAATAATGAGGATGGTATTATCTATAGATGCCTGTTCTATTAGTGATTGCTTTTAAATGTTGAAATGCTGATTTGTTAGATTATGTTTTCTTTAGCATACTTGTGAAGCTGATGCATGCTTGGTATTTGTAAATCCAAATATTTATTGAATGATCTTGCTTCCATTTAATGGCAGATTTAATAAATGAATAAACATTTATGTGGAAATAATTATTTAAATGTCCATCTTGATACTAAATAACATCATTTATCATCTTTTTAATTCACAGTATGTTCCTATTTTGATCTAGTGAAATCCTTTATTTTATTAATTATAAATAAGGGTCTATATTAGAACATCGAAGTTTCAAAACTTCAAATGTTCTAATATCGACCCCTATTCGGCAAAAACTGAAAAAAATCGAACATACAGAAAAGCAACTTTTTTCCTAAGGAAAAAATTTGCTGTTCCAAAACACATACACACAACACAAGCACACCAAACAAACAGCAATCCACACACATACACCTACAATCTTATACCTAACACTACACTAAACTATACATACACTACTAACTATCCACTTACCTTAACCCAAACCCTAACCCTAAGGTCTGTCACTATCACACACTCACCTCACCCGCGCCCTAACCCTAACTCACCTGCCCCGCCCTAACCCTCATGTCCACACAATCGCACACTTACCTGACCTGCGCCCTAACCCTAACTAACCTAACCTGCCCTAACCCTCATGTCCACACAATCGCACACATACCTAACCTGTGCCCTAACACAACATTTTTTTGTGGAGATGGGATTCTGGTTCAAAAGTAGATTGGCAACATATAGATTTTGATTGTGAAGTTTTAAAACCTTTCTAGGACAATGGTAATTTATTTAAACAAGTGTTATGATCTGATAATTTTTGCTGTAATTCAATAACCACAATGTTCAGCATTCCATTTTTATCTGAATATATTTGTTTTACATTAGTCATTATAGCACTAGTTTTCCACAGAATAGCAGTACATCTTCTTTTTGTTTTGAAATGTGAACTTGAAATTACTGTATAGTCTTTAGATTTCATTCTAGCAATATAAGCTTCAATTAAATGTGTTTCCTGTAAAAAATATGAAATTTTTGCATATTTATTATTTAATTAAACTCCCACTTTTAGAGCTTTTATCTGAATCATTTATGTTCAATGAAATGCATTTTAATTGAGTCATATTACAATTTAGATTATAAAACAAAAACTACTATCATTATTTTATAATTTCCTTATAAAACCTAAATATCTATTTCTAAAAAGATGAGACATTCTGTTAATAGTCATAAGTACAACAGTTATGCAATTCAATGTTGATTTAAAAAACAAAAGTAACTTATCTAATATAAACCTAACTATAAATATAGAACCCATCACAGAACTGATTGTTCCTTGTTTGATGAGAAATCTAATTCAAGCTACCCACTTTATTCTAATTTAATAAAGCTCTGTACTCTAATATATAATTTTTGCACTAATATAGAAAATATTTTTAAATGAATTAATGCATTCATCTTTGTACACTTTATAACAAAAAATAATTATGTGTACTATTTCAACACTGTAAATTCATAAGTCTTGTCTTCTTATACTTATTTTTATCTTTAATAAACATTAACATAAATTGAATAATAATTGCGAGCTAAAGACCACTCAGAAATGAATAAATTAAGTTTAAGCACATCATCAACAACCTCCATATTGTCTATAGAATCTTAATAAACATATTTAAGGTATTATAAATGGAGTATGTAATATATACAATCAATAAATAAAATATTCAATAATATTTATAATTATTTCTTAATTGTTAAAATCTCAAGTCAAAGATGGCAAACATGAATAAAACATAAACATTAAAAGTCTATAATACTACTACTTTGTAATCAACTATATAAAGGCTAGATAGGTTAAACATTTTTATATTAATATACATCTATAAGACATTGCTATCAGCATTTTTTCTATTATGAAATATTATTTAAGATTTAATTAATAAGAAAATATAATTATCAGTCAAACTGTAATTATATCACAACACTCCAAACAATACGCTGAGAAGTTTTGAAGCTCAATATTTCCATCACTATCTGTTTCTTTTCATTTTAATCTATATTAATAGCCTTACTAAAATCCTTTATAATGTCCCTGCTTATTTATAGGGTCTATATTAGAACATCGAAGTTTCAAAACTTTGAATGTTCTAATATCGACCCATATTCAGCGAATGCTGAAAATATCGAAGCTACAGAAAACCAAATTTTTTCCTAGGGAAAGAATTCAGTTGTCCGTTTCTGTTGCTTTGGTATTTTCAGTGCTGTGGTGGAAAGTTATGGGTCGGGTTCAGGTAAGTGTGCGATTGAGCACGGGTTAGGTTAGTTAGGGTTAGGGTGCGGGTTAGGTATGTGTGCGATTTTGTGGATGTGAGGGTTAGGATGGGTTAGTTGAGTTAGGGTTAGGGCGCGGGTTAAGTATGTGTGCGATTGTGTGGATGTGAGGGTTAGGGCAGGTTAGGAGAGTTAGAGTTAGGGTGCGGGTCAGGTAAGTGTGCAATTATGTGGACGTGAGGGTTAGGGCAGGGTAGGTGAGTTAGGGTTAGGGTGCAGGTGAGGTGAGTGTGCGATAGTGATGGAACTTAGGGTTAGGGTTTGGGTTAAGGTAAGTGGATAGTTAGTGGTGTATGTATAGTTTAGTGTACAGTTAGGTGTAAGATTTTAGGTGTATGTGTGTGGATTGCTGTTTGTTTGGTGTGATTGTGTTGTGTGTATGTGTTTTGGAACATAAAAATTTTCCCTAGGAAAGTATTTGCTGTTCTGTATGTTCGATGTTTTAAGTGTTCACTGAATAGGGGTTGATATTAGAACATTTGAAGTTTTGAAACTTCGATGTTCTAATATAGACCCTTATTACTGAAATTATTAACATGCAACCACATTTTATTTATAAAAAGGAAAGAAACTTAAAACAAAGACTCTGTTACAAAGATCATGTATTTGATTCTCATAAGAATTTTCCTTTTAGGAAACAGAGAACTGTTCCCTGCCATAATTGTATCAATTGCCAGTATATTCGTTTAGATAAGGAATTTATACATTTAATAACAAAGGAGCCCTTTATATTTAAAGCTTCAGCAAATTGTCTAACAGAAAATGTGATATACTTTGTGAACTGTATAAGATGTGAATGTTTTTACATAAGTAAAACTAACCAAAAATATAAAGAAAGAATTGGTTCTCATCTGTCTGAGATTCACAGGCAGATAGAGACTAATGCTCTTTGTAAACATATTATGTAGTTCAGTACTGAACATTCTTTTAAATTTAAGGTTTTTCAAAGAATTTGCAAGCAAAACATAGGGGGTGATCTTGTAAATTATATTGACATGGCTGAATATAAATGGATAAATTTCTTTAGAGTTGAAAAGTTTCCAGGTCTAAATAGTAAGAATAGCATAAAACCATTAAGAAGAAGCATAGCTATGTATGAAATGGAATTTCCTTATATGTTTTCTATATGTTTTACATTTTGCTTTATATGTTTTTTTATATTACATATTTTATATGTAATGTGCTTTGTAAGTGCTCTGGGTTCTCTGTCTCAATATATGTCTTAATATGCCCTGAAATGCTTTTTAGACTGTGTTTTAGGTAGTACTATTTATGCAGTGCATTTTATTATTGGTCAGATGACTGGATTTCAAATATGATTGGCTGGCATTTTCTATTTAAACTAACTAACATTGTTGATTTTATGTTGTGTTGAGAAAGAATCTTGTGGATTCAAATGTTTCATTAAAGTGTTTTACAGTCGGACTCCTAGCTTTTTCTTTTAGTAGTCCAAGTTCAAGCAGCAAACCATTCAGTTGACAAACAGAAGAATGGGTGAGGTTAGCAAAGGAAAGAGGTTAACCTTTCTTGGAAATATAATGTAGGCATTGAAGCACCCCATGAGTAAGTCCTAGTGGAAACTATATAGTGCAGCCTCAGATATAGTTCTCACATATGGATGAACAAATATCCGGGATACCCTAGTCTTGCCTAACTGTCACTCTGTATGAAACTGAACAGGGAAAGTGTAATTGGGTTAGGCAATTAAACAGTGAGACAGAGTTTAGCAGTTAGTGCAGAGGAGTGATGCTCTGACTTGTTAATGAGCTGCTTTTTGTGCCAGTGGGACAGGGTTTGAATCTTTCCACCTTCATTTGCCTACTATGTGACCTTAAGCAAGTGATTTAACTGGAAAGTGCTTTGGGGAAATTGATAATTTGGATGGTGCTTCTTAATGGTCTGCATGCTTATTAAGTACTTATGGCATTCATTAAAGATTGTAAAATTAATACCACAGAGGCACAAGCTCAACCAACCAGCACTTTATTGCACAAGACACACCGGTTCTCCACTACTGACCTAGGTTTCATCCCATAAGACTTCTTCAGAGTGTGTTGAACCAGACTTAAATACAAACAGTAAATTCAATTATTCAATCCAATTAAAAATTCAATCAATTAAGATATCATTGGTTAAAACATTTGAGCTATTACAAAAACAATTAAGCATTCACAAAAAACAAATAAACATTCACAAAAAACACTCCACCCACCAAAACTCGAAAGTAAAGTAAAAAACACTAAAACGATTGGGTAAAAAATGGATGCTATCGAGTTATGATGAACTATGAACATATATATATGTAATACAGCCAAAAAATGTATATATAACCAAAAAATATTTTGTTAAAAGTATATTAGTATAATTATAAAAAAAATGTTATATGTATATATTTTGTATAAATAAATGTATACTGAATATTGTGTAAATGGACCCTAATGAACAATAATAATGTACTATATAACATCTTCCAGGGCATTTTAACCTAAAATATGCCTTAACCTCAAAAAAGGCTTAATCGATATAAACTCATTCAGACCCGGATGTTGATATGCGTTCAATCTGAACTGCCATTTGAGCTCGCATACATCTAAATGATAATCGGTAGTCCTACCTTGTTGGTCTTTGACTAATTGTTGTATAACACAAAATTTGAAGCTATGATCATTATATGCTATGACATGTCTAGCCAATGCATTGGTAGGCTTCTTATGCTGAATATCTAAAATATGTTCTTTTATCCTCTCCCTAAAACATCTACAGGTCTTACCCACATAAAAGGCAGTACATGCCTGACATTTCGCAAGATAAACAACGTTTATAGAAAAACAATCATAATGTCCCAAGATATTAATGGGTATATTGTTGATTACAATTCTATTCCCTGTGGGCAAAACCTTCGTACAAGTAAGACATCTACCACATTTAAAGTTCCCCATGATTTTATTGCTACAATTAGCATTACTTCTAGCCATTCTTTCAAACATATCCTTCAGGGTTAAATATTTGCGAAAAATGAACTTAGGTTGGCGTGCAGCAAAACCTTTGAAATCTTTTAATCTAATGAATGATTCCCAATTCTTTTCAATAATCTTTCTAATATAATCAGCATCAGCGTTAAAGGTAAGTACAAACAAAAAACATTTGTTAAATGGAACATTTTTCCTACATTGATCAACTGTGTCACTAAAAAAATCATCTTTACTTTTAAAAATGGGTTGAATAATGCCTCTTTCCCTTTTAAAGAGTATCTCTCTTCTGATCTCATCACACATATACTTGGGATAACCTCTATTCAAAAATAGTTTTACCATAATATCTAATTCAAACTGAAAGTCCACCTCTTCACTGACCATGCGTGCTGCCCTGACCATTTGGCCTTTTATAATGGCTCTTTTTTGATGACCAGGGTGCCAGCTGTCAAAATGCAAGTATGAATTGGAAAAGGTGGGCTTTCTGTATATTGTCGAGGCAAGACAGCCCTTCTCTTTGACATATGTCAAACATATATCTAGATATGTGATTTTTTCTTCTTGAATTTCATGGGTGAACTTTAAAAACCAAGCAGTTTGATTGATGTACTCAATAAAGGCATCCAATACTGTCCTCTCACCTTGCCAAATAATAAATATATCGTCCAAAAAATGTGTGTACAGTTTAATAAATGGACGATATTCACTGTTTAAATTAGCATAAATGGGGGCGCAAGCCGCCCCCATAGCTACACCTGTACGCTGTCTGAAAAAGTGATTTTCAAAAAACAAAAAATTGTTGCACAAAACCAATTCCATTAACCTAACATATGTATTAATACCTCCCTGGTCAAAAATACCCGTTGCAAACAACTGTTCTTCCAGCCATACCAAACCGACTTCATGTGGAATGACTGTAAAAAGATTGACCACATCAATAGTCACGAAGCAAAAGCTATCTTGAAGTTCTACTTTCTTAACTTTATCTAAAAAATGCCAAGAATCCTTGATGATGTGAGAAAATATTTTTGATGTGAGAAAATCTTTTTTTGTGCTGTGCTGGTTGGTTGAGCTTGTGCCTCTGTGGTATTAATTTTACAGTCGAGTTCTGGTTCTTGGTTTGAATTCATTAAAGATTGCTGTTGTAATAGCTGATAAAAAATGAGTTAACCAGATTTGTAAGCCCTTGTGATTTCCATGCCAAGGTCTAGCTTTACAGCAACAGATGTATGACTAATGAATCCTGGTGAATGACTCTTCTCATTGGCATGTATCAACTTGCCAGGCACCAAAGATTCTTCTAACCATATAACAAGGTTACATGTTACTAAACACATTCTTCAATAGCACAGCTTTGTCAACAGATTGTCTAGACTTTTGTGACTCAGTTTACTAAAACAATTACTGACTAGCATTCATGAGTCATCATGGATCCATTAGTGGATGCAGTGTTGCTACAATAATAGTGCCGTAATCAACACCTTAGCTGTTTGAAACATCACCTACTAAATATGATAACTACAAATGAAGCAGGCTGAAATAATTGAAAAAAATGATGGTCAAACAACGCCCACCCATCAAGAGAATAATTCTTACACTGTTGTATCACCTACTGATTGGCTTTAGACATTTCTCGAAATTACCCAGTATGAGTAAAGACTTGTACATAAGTATAGAAGAAGAAGAAGCAGGCTGAAAGAATTGTGTCAAAAAATGATGGTCAAACAATTCCCACCCATCAAGAGAATAAGAATTGAGAGTACCCTCCCCTCACACTACTACAGAGGTGTTAAAACTGTCACTGCACTGAGACACATTTGCAGAATCAATTCCTCAGACTACAAAAGAAAACCCTGAACAAAGGCCTGCAATTTAGTTACTTTTCACGCTGTGGCTGGATAACTTCTAAGTATAGTGTAAAACAAGGTCTGAGCCAAACATAAATGAGGGTGATTAACAACAGATAAGAAGCAGTCCTTTTACAGAAGGTAAAGAAAATAACAATGACCCTCCCAAATCCCATTATATGTCAATGGCATGGGAATTCAAAGTTACTTCCTTATGTTTGGCATGAGTCATACAAAGTATTATGGGAAAGAGAAAGGCTTGAGGGAGTACAAGATCACATTGATACATCAAACCCCATTGGTAGCCATGTTGTGGAAAACAGGCTAAACTTACAAATAAAGCACTTAGAGTGATTTTGAAGTGTTAAAATAGGTCTGGAAACAAAGATAGAGTGAAAAAAAGTTTTTTTTTAGTTCTAGGGTGGAGTTTTCCTTTAAGAGGTATGCATATCTCTCAACCTCTTATCTCAAGAAATCCATATAAATCCTAAAGTAATTGGGGGACAAAGGCTCAAAAATTGGAACAGGTGATGACAGGATTTGTGATAACATGCATTTTCTGGAGGATATGAAGTCCATACCTATCACCTCAAGGACATCTCTGATTTTGATTCAAATTTTATCTCTGCCCCCCTGAATCCAATTAAAACTGGTGACTTTTGGAGAAAATGTGGTAAATTATATGTAATAAACAATAACAATAAATAAAGTTATAGACTTTTTTACTTCAGAAAATGTATATTAATTCACATTCTGTTATACTGTCAATATATCAGGTTAACATTAATAATACTTAAGTGTCCCTGATTACTTCTGGAATTGTCCCCATTTCTGTTGAGATTTGTCTCTGATTAAGTCTGAAACTCAAATGTAACTTGTTATTCACTGACTTAACTCCTCCCCCATTATTTGCCAGCATATACTATAGCAAGTTTGAAACAGGATGTAGAGGAACTATTTTACAACAAAAATATTTAAAAAATATACATATAGTAATTAAAAAAAAAGAAAACAAACAAATGCAAAACAATTTAACAGATACCCCATTCTCTAAGCACAATAATGCTCTCTAGGGTATGTGTTATTGTGTAAATAACGCCCTTCCAGGGTCCCTGGGTGGACATTATCCACACAGTAACACACACACCCTGTTGGGCATTATTGCTGTATATAAGACTGACAGGTATGTATACTTTTACCTCTTCAATTCTTATGAGGCATTGAGGTTACTCTTCTCCTTACAGGGGTGGTAAGAGCAGTAGCAGATCTGGGGATGATGCCTTAGGGGTGTATGATCCATCCCACACCCATCCCATTTTAAGCATCAAAACATACTGCATGGAGTCCTGAAGTATCTCTGCCATACAAATAAGTGATATATCAGATCAAGTGTGTAGTTTCTTTCATACATTTCTGGATCTACCTCTGATGGCTATGTCAAATAGTATTAAGATCACTAAAGACATGTATGGAAAGTAAAACATAAACTAATAAGAATGACAGCCGCACAACTGTACGGCTTGAAGTGAAAAGTACAGAACAGTGTTTCTGGAGAATAGCAGTAATATGTTTGAATGCGCTGCTTTTGAATGTTTGTTCATCTTCAGTAAATAACATAAAACTGTGTAGATATTTTGCTATGCTGATAATTATGTACAAGTTTACATGAGTTATTTTTTGTTCTCAGGTACATTCTGAAAATTAATTCCATCCGGTACAGCTAAGTCAACAAAATATTTTAAAAAATGAACAAAATTTCAGCTGTTTTGTTCATTTGCTCTTTGAGTATGCTAACCAGAAATCAAAAATCAGATTCTAAGGGAAGTTACAGAAGGAAAGTAAAGACTGGAGCAGAAGAGTAATAATTCACAACATGTTCATGTTACATCAGTCAAAGAATATACATTAGGTGACCTAAGATACTAAGACAGCTTATATCCTGAAAGAAGAGCCTCAAAGACAGTGCTGCAGTTCTCTAGGATTCAAGTTCCACAGACTGGAAATAGACTTTGGCCTACAAACTCATTAAAACATGGCCGCCGGGGAGGAAAGTATCTGGTATGGAAAACAAGCACAGTGATGCATGCAGTGGTCTCTGGTCAGTGCAGATAAAGCCTAGAGGCATTTATTTATTTACTTATTCAGTAGTGGTATATGTAGTTGCTCCAAATGACAATTTTCAGCCATAATGAAAAAGCAGGCAGTAACATTGTTACACTCTGTTATACAAACAGAAGATTCTAAAGGAGATAATATGCTTGCTGTGGCAGTCCGTGTATTAGGTATGAGCATTTTATCACATCAGTGACAGTATAATGCATGTCCTCCCCGCGGTCGACTGGCCTCCAAAAGACATGCATGAATGGGCGTGCCTTCGCTGAAGGTTGGGCGTCAGGCTGGCAACTCAGCACCATAAAAATCTACTGCCAGTCATTAGCGGACCGGAGTTCCACTGTGGCGACCCCTAACCGGGAAAAGCCGAAAAGACAAGCAATGACAGTACAATGCTGTTTGTCACTGGCAAGAATGACACATTTCTCTCTACTCTAGGATAAATAACCTTTATTAAAATCACATACACAATGGTGAAGGGGATAATTTATATTTTACTCTTGATTGTAAGAAAGGGTGACATTCTGTCATGAGAATGAAGTCTAAGTGATAAAACTACAGACCCCTCCCACCATGAGTAAAATATTAATTATCCATGATCCTGTCATACTGATTTGCTACTGTACAATAGCAGTGTTTTAAAATTAATCGTTTTAAATTTTTTAAAGTATCACGATAATGGTAATCTGCATTCCATTCTTCTTGAGTCTCTCTACACTAACAGACAGCAGGAGCAGAACTGAGATCTACAGCACATGTACAAACCTCATACCTCTTAACCTCTTAGCACAAAAATTGGACAAAGCCAAAAATAATGGGGAGCAAAGGCACAAAATCAGGGACATATTTTTAATATTGCTGTTATAAATGCATAAAGTGCTAGAATAACAGAATTTGCATAAGCCTGCATTTCCCGAAGGCTATGAAGTCTGGAACTTAATGTCTATTATTTAGTGACATCAGTGCTCAATGATTTGCCAGGAAACCACAACAGTATGAGGCAAAAATCTGGACATACTGTGAAATTCTAGACAATTGATTGGTACAGTTCACTATAAAATAGTGACATGTTTGTAGTACATGGGTTAATATAACTGTTGAAACTGTATATTTCCAAAAGTAGCCTTGAAGTATGCCTTTTGACATGCTATAAGGGAGCATTTCAAAAATACAAATATAAAAAAAATCATTTTAAGTTAATTATTATAAGTAAATGGAGAAGAAAGTGTATTGTTATTTTATTTTTTTTTATGTTACACAAGATTTGCCACTTGGCAGCAATTAAAGCGGTAACAGTAGTTGCTGATGTTTTGGTAGCTGCACTGATCTGTGCTTCCTTTAGTACAACTGCTGAACCTACTGCTGTGAAATGCCAGGTTTTACCTCCCAGATGGAGTGCAGTAAACTTCAAATGAAGGTAAAGCTTGCCCACTTTATAAATAAGGAAGACCCCACAGCGAGGAGTGAAAATCACATCCACAATGAGGAGAGATGGATTTATCATGAGAGTGCAGCCAAAGTGGCCAAACCAGAGCTCCATTACCCAGCTTGAACAAAATGTGAATTATTCAATGGAAGGTGATTATTATCTAAAAATGTGCATGCTGATTGAGAAAGCAGTCAGTGTGCCCATTGTAAAATCATCTTTCACCACAGCAACAAGTCCAGCCAACAAATGCCTGAGCTGAATGCACATGAAGAACTTAAAAAGTTCAAAATAAACATTTGTGGACATTCAGAAGCCATGTAGCTAAAACACTGTTATGTCTTTAAGGAGTCATTTATCCATATTCTATGGGCCTTCGCTACAGGAAGTTTAAGGTATTACATAGTGAAAACTGTAGCTTGGCTGGGTCTTCCTGCAAAGTTTATTTTATATGTACATATATATATAAAAAGAGTAAGTAAATCAGTTGTTTTCCAAATAGAGATATATCTGCTTTCCTTTGAAAATATGATGAATTTCAAAAATGAAGGACTTTGCATAACCTTTTTTAACAAAAAAAAAATTGAAATATTTTTACCCAACATTGGAGTTAGCTTTTAAGTTATTCACAGTTTTTGTCCCTTATCCTTTGAAATGAAAATACTTTGCATCTAGAAATATCTTAGTAAGTTACCTTCTTTAACACCATACATAGTTGAGAAAAAAACAATTAGTGAACTCTTTTAAGTTACAACTTGCAAACCTGTTGCATTCACAAAAATGTCAAATTTTATAACTCTTTTCTGTTCTTCTGCTCCCTCATCTTGCACAGTTTCCAAAACCTCCTCACAGTACACAGTAACATCATTTTCCAACTAATTTCAATTTACTGACATGAAAATAATTTCTTTTACACCCTCACAGATGTTAATAGATTCATAGGATCTTAGGTTATTTCTAGGTTTCAGTCCAAGAAGGCAATCAAGCACCTCTGCCACATCACCCAGTACTAATGGGAGACTAAAATGTTCTCCCATTAAGTAGATTTTCCTCACATATCCTAGCAAAATGTGTGATCACTCATCCAGTCATCCTGCTTGATTTTATAGGGTATTTGGAAGTTCTCTGCTTGATATGTAAAGGCAACCTATTCCACAAAGGCAGTGTATGCTGGGTTAGGCATCTGTTACTCTGTTTGGTGGTGATGATGATGATGATGTGGCAGCATAGCTTTAGAGCGCTAGAATGGATTTTTGCTTTACTTCTGATTCTGTTTAGGTGAAGTAGTTCAAAGAGTGCTGGGTCATTCATAGCATGGAAGGCTAAGCAGAGATCACCTGTCAGGAGTCTGTATGACACTGAGTAAAGGCATAGAGTTTTTAATTGATCAGAGTAGCTAAGATTACCAAGACCTGTGATCTTTCTGATGTGGAAATGTTGAGGTCTCTCAAGTTGGTTTAGGTGTTTACTGAGGTAGATGCCAAAGGGGGCACTGTATACAATGAAGGGCCTAATAAGTGAGACATAAAGTGGGCCTATAACTTCATTGAACCTTGAGGAAATATCATGAAGGATAGGATGTGCAATGTAGAAAGATTTTCTAACCCCCACTGAGACATAGTAATCAAAGGAAAGTTTGTTGTCAACAAAGATACTGAAGTCCCTGATGATTATGTCAAATTTAATAGGAACATTTAACAAAATGTCAAGAACCAAGCAACCATGTAAAAAACACACCAAACCAGCTGCTTGGTGTCTCATACTTTATACTGCATTGGACTGAATTCGCTGGTTTGGTGTGTTTTTTACATGTTTAATAGGAACATTATCTATATGGTATGCAAAAGTAATGCTAGGGTTGCTAAAAATGATGCTGTATTTCTTGGCATTTAGGGTACCCAAAGTTAAAATATCAAGTACTTGTACTGAGTTGCCTTTGCTGGGGAATTTGAGTCTCAGAATGCAATTTGCTTACTGTCCCCAGTTTGCAGTCAGAAAACCTGGTTAGCCATGGTCTATTAATATCAGTTTTCATGTAAGAGAATCACATATCAAACAGGAAGAGGCCAATGACATAGTGCTGTGGAATACTGCTGATGATTCCTTTCTGTTTAGAGCAAAGACACCCAACCTTAATGGTTTGAGTTCTGTCAAACAGACAGTTATCTAATCCGGCAAACTGTGTACAGGTTACTGTTGAACTGGGAGAATTTTTCAGTATTCCAAGCATGTGTGATAGTGCCACAGTCCTTGGCGAGGTGCAGATAGTTTGGCCTGCATAACCCTTGCTATCAGCTATTGAATTCTGAGAGGGGTTTTTTTCTGAATCCTTGGTACTTGCTTTAAAAAAACATCTGCTTCTGATTTTCAGGCTTTTCAATGCATCTGCAGATGGTTTCTTGTCATTTCATCAATCGATTAAGTGCTTCTAGTGGTTTTCTTTGTTTTTTGTTTGTTTTTATCAATTTTAAGTTATTTTTAGCAGTTTGTCTTATCTGATTCAAGTTATTTTTGTTATCAGTTTTAAATTATTTTGTTAGTTTAATCTATTTGCTTTTATCAGTTTACATTATTTTGTTTATCATTGTCCTCATTCAGACCCTGTAACAACTGGGATAAATGTTGTAAGCTTTTACAAGCTGTTAATTCCACTTAATACCTATACTGTATTTTGTTATTTAGGTAGTCTAGCTGTTAGAATTAAATATTTATTTCTTTGGAGGAAGAAGAGACAGGCTGGTTTAAGAGTTTTTCATTGCTTGGGACAATGTAACTGCTACTGGCTGTTGAGTTCAGACACATTTTTTTGAATCCTTGGCACGATTTAAATTTGGTGTTGCTGTGTGAGACTAAATTTTGCACAGGATTGCAATTTGCACTATATAGACACAGGTGATTTGATTTGACTGTTCACCTAGTATCTGTACAGTTCTCTAGAATAATTTTTTAGTTTGTCCTCCACATCATGGGCATGTTGCCCTCAAGCTGCACTGCATGTCAATATTTGATACTATTTGATTGAACTAGCACTACAGTAATGGAGACTAACTGCTCCCTTCTGTTTCTGAAACCATGTCACGTCTCTGTGTATCTACCAATACACCTCAGTCATTTGTACAGAGCAGTAATAGAATCAGGGTAGCTGCTTTTATTAATGTGATCTACTGTAATCCCTAGCTCTCAAGCCCCACAACTGCTCTCTCTTGCTTCACTTACTAAATACAAATACACATTCCTTTGTATTTATAGGTTCATAGTTTCATAGGTAGGTACTAGGCTATTGGCCATAGGGCTTATATAATCCTATCCAAACAGTACCCTGGCTTTTGCCACCCAAGAAAATTATTTTCCTGTGCCCCTGTCAAGCAGAGCCACAGAAGTGATCCCGGGGGTGAATTTCCTATCTTCCATCCAATCATCAAGATTTTTCTTGAAGAGTGCTAATGAAGAGCTTTGTTTGATATAGATAGGTAGTTTGTTCCAGAGTATGGGAAGTCTCTGGGACAGGAATCTATCCCTCCAGCATGTTCTGTTTATTGTGGTGACAAGGTTTAGGTCCCTAGAGCGTGTAATTTGGAGGGATTGGGATTTCTTTAAGTGGAGCATGTCCAACAGCTCTGGGTTTGATATAGCTTTGCATGTTAGGCAGAGATCGCCTCTGAGTAGGCGATATGTGACAGAGTAAAGCTGGAGTTTTTTTAGATGGACTGCGTAGGGCATCTGTTTGAGGCCGATAATCCTCTTTGTGAGGTATTTCTGCAAAACCACCTACTTCTTCAAATAATTTGGCCTGTACATTATTCCACAAACTAAAATTAGCATACTTAACCCTACAAATACTTTAGCCTGTGCACTTCTTCAAAATTTAAATTTAAGAAAGCTATCTAGTCACATTTACTTTGCCTGTGCATTTCTCAATCTAATAGTTGAAGCAATGGACATTCTAGGTCAGGTCAGACAATTTGTTTCCATTCCATGTAGGAACTGCCTTATGCACTTTTATAAGAAACTCTTACGTAACACAAATAGCTTTGTCTGTGAGAGATGTGAATATTTAAGGCACCCTTTTCTCTAACACCATGCATATTGAGCATCAGACACATACACCCTCTCTCTCATCTTCACCAAATATTGAACAAAATCACATTAAAATGTCATATAATGGGGCTGTTAAAAATGTTTACTAAAGTTTCCTAGAACAAGTAAGAACAGTTCTCAGCAGAAATTCTCCAAACTCATCTCCTCCATATACACCTGCAGCATTAAATCACTAAGAGTCAGACTGCTCCAAACATTGTACTCCTAAAAATCTACAAAGAAAAATGTCTCAGTGATTAGTGACAAATCTGATAGACAAACAGACTCTCCACCACAGGGCTTGAAATGGATAAGGTTATACTCATTTGTCTTTTGGATGCCAAGATCTATGATTGCACAAAGGCCCTAAAGATCCTTTCAAGGGCAGACATAACTATGACATAATGGTGGTATGTCTGGTAGTGAATGTCCTGGAACACAAAACCTGGAGGGAATATGCAGAGAATCATTTCAGATATTTCTGTGCATGTAAGAAATAAGGGCAAGACTCTGGTCACAAGTGAAATCCTTCTTTCACCAAGAATGATGCTTAAATGCAAAGAAAAACAAAGCAGGTTTCAACAATTGTCTGAATAGTTGGTGTCATTCTAGTGAAGTCCAGTGTTTGTCAGCATAGGACAAGACTGATAGATGGCCTGTCCCTCTCATTCAAAGGCTTTTGAATACTAGTAAAACATCTGTCTGTGTAACTACTGAGACTTATTCTAAATGTAAAGAAAGCATTCCTTCTGTATCTGTGTTTTGTGCCATCCATGCAATCAGGTCTGATGGTTACTGTAGCGGTATTTCCATATTTGTTATATATCTAATTACTTCCAGACAGATTCCCAAATACACACAAGCAGAACTCATAGTACTCCAGATCACCATAATAAGACAAACTAACAACTCATAGCCTGCTATAGGACATGCCCAAGTCCCCAGATGGCCATGCTAGAATCCCAAAAGTATTTGAAGAACACCTTTTTGGCAAGAACTCCATTGTTTGAGAAGACTTTAACTACCTCACAATTAAATGGAGCATCTATACCTCCAGCATAGCGTATGCCCAAAAGTTCTTGGACTTGATTAACAACAATTTCCTACATAAGAAAGCAAATATACCCCAATAGAACATATAATAGTTTAGAGGTGATTCTCACAAATTTAGCCTCTACATGTACAGTTCCTGTGGTCTCTTGCTCCCCTGTTAAGATGTACTATAAACTTGTCTCATTTGCTTTCAAAGTCAACAAAGCTGTTGAACCCAACATCTCTGAATGTAAGGACTTTAAACAGGCAACCCTCATGCAATTATATGACAAACTCTCAAAATTCATCTGTTGTAGCAGCACTCTAGATGCTGACACAGTAGTCAGCTCTGCAAAAGAGTTCTACTTCCACTTAGACAAATACGTAGACTTAACAATTCCAACTAGAGGAATATGCAAAGGTAAAATCAAAAACAAATCATCCTGTTGGTTCACCAGCATAAATAAACTTTCCATCTAGAGAAAAAAAAGTTCCTTAAATTATGCAGCAGATCCAAAATGCCTCATAGCAAGGTCATTATAAAAAACATTACCAGGGAACTAAAAATAATATTAGGGCTAGTAAAGCAACCCATGAGTTTAGACTAGCTTCTGAAGTTAAGAATAACTACAAATCCTTCTTTAGCTATGTTAAGAAATTAAGTAACAATACCCAGCAAAGCTAAGAATATATCCTAAATGGGATCACACACACACACTGATCAAACAGACATCACTGATATACTAGCAAATATGTTTAGCATAAACTTCAACCCATCCAGACTTTACATATCCATGAATCTCTTACATCCCCTATTATCACCAAGGAACATTCTGTGAAGGTGCTGTCAAAGATCAAAATATTTTATCCATGGGACCTTACAACATACCTGAATGTGTAATAAATAGTGCCAAACATGCTGTCAGCATCTCTCTCCTCATATACTTAACCTAAGCTTAGCTGCAGAATTTTTTCCTCAGTTATGGCATACTGCAGTGGGGATCCCACTCAGTTAGGGTGATCCTACTACAGACCACAGTAATTACAGACCTATTTGCGTGGTTGCTATGGAGTGTAAAATAATTGTTTCTTCAATTATTATATCAAAAATCTCATTATGCTAGACTCTAAACAGTTCAGTTTCATCAAAGAGAGATCCTCTCTTTTCAGAGAACCATCAGCAAAAAAGAATGAGTCTGAGGTAAAACTTTTAAAGTAACAGCCACTAAAATTATCACTTCAAGCTAATGAACTATATTTCTAATGGAAAACATGTGTGTTCTCTGCCAAAGCAAATAGCTTAAAGGACAACAGTAATATAAAAATTTCAGGACACAGTTTATAGGTACTAATGTGAGATAAGTACAACTAAATCATAAGCAAGCTCTGGCAAAATGCCCAAACATTTAAGAAAAAAGCTAAACAGTTTTTTAAAAAGACAACCATAGAAAGGCAGAAACTATTTAAACAAAGCTTAACTAATATTATATATTATATACCCTCAAGCAACGTTGACATGCAAACAACATGGCAATATAGTTTAGAGGATTTAAAGAACAAGTTGGTCTGCTTCTTTTGTTCACACATATCTAGTTTATAGACATGGATGAGTTTGTCATTCTCTTTCACCCTACTCTACCATCTTTCCTTCCCCAGATCTTTCTTAAAACTCCTTAATTTCATTCTCATTTAAATTTTAGTTTAAATGAAATTACTTCACTCTGTTCTGCCCTGCTGTGAAAATCCATTTAATTTCAATAGTGAGATCACAATCTCACTAATACAAAGCATTGTGGGAACTGATGATGCATATACATTCAACTTCAAGCCTGAAAAAATTCTTTTACCAGTCACTTGTGCTGCATGTTTTCCAGCATGATTTTATAGATGTTCTGTACTGACCATGAAGTATTTGATCCTGGGTTACTCCTTGATGTAACGTAAGGTTGCAAAAGGTTTGCCCTCTTTACACTTTGTTATCTGGCTGATTTAATTTCATGTACTGTACATTCACATATTATTGACAATCTGTTTTGTGTCAAACACACATTTCAGCATTACATATGTTTCATGCTTTAACACAGGAATATGGCTTTTGCAGTTAATGGAAGTCATTCTTTTCACAGCAGTGCAAAATGAAATGAAGCAAATGATTTTTAAATGATAATTAGCATTAAGTTTGGAAGAAGGGAGAAAAAATTGCTAGAAACTGTTCTGGCCATCATTAAAAAATTAGAAAACAATCGGTGACATTATCCTTTGCCAGAACATGAAGACAGTAACATACTGAGAATAGTACAAAGCAGTGTATCAGCTGCATAAAACATACTACCTGCTATTTCAGAGTCCTTTAAAAGAAAGAAGGCAGACATCAATGACTGTTACAGGCTAGAGGAAATCTAATATTCACTACAGCAGCTTCCAAACCACTTCATAGCATCATACCTCTCAGCTATCTGTGATATTCAGGAATATCCCTGATTTTAGTTCACAATTTTGCAATGTCCTCTAACAAAGCTTATTTCTGACATTGTCCATGATTCTTGTGGTAAGAGGTTGAGACATAAGCACGTATCATGGAACTGCAGTTTAGGTAGAAGGACTGTGAATTCCACAAGAACATTTTTTTCTTTTTGTCTAAGAAAATAGTATTGCTGTGCATACCTCAGAAACTCCGCCGCTCCAGTACAGATCTTGTGCAGTAGCTTCCGTGCTCGGCAACATTGCACTACAAAATTCATTACTACTCAATGATCATTTCCCTTGCATTTTAGGCACACTTTTTGAAAGCTGCATTGTCCTAACAATCATCAAGGTCTTCAGAATAGCTGCAGACATCATGTTCTGATTAAGCATAACTGTTTTAAAAGAACTAGCTGGGGATTATGATTTCTGTAGCTGTGACAGTAACTCAAAAAAATCGAACCCTGCACCATAGAGTAGTAGGTTTTGAAAGTCATGTCATCACAGCAGGAATAAAGTTCAGAAGAGGTTCCCAGTTTCATGGACCAGATCAGGTGTACCAGTAAATTGTGATAATACAGCCCAGATTAAACTGCCAGGACAAAAATAAAAAGCAAGAATTAAAGGTATTTGCAGCCATTCCTGATTCTCTGGTATAACACAACTAATGCTATAATGCAGAAGAAATGTTTTACAGGAGGAATGAAGTTTAAGAAAAGGCAGGAAATGAACAATTTCTGTAATATTGCTTTCATGATATAGTATAGAACAATATATAGGATGTACAATGTTTGTAAATTTGAACTCGTTAATATGTTTTGTCCTCTAAGATGAGCCGATAATGACACCAGTTATGGTTTTGCAAATATTTATTAAAACATTAGACAACTCCATAGATGCTAAAACATATAACATCATCACCACATTATATAACACTCATTATACAACGACCCCCCCCATTAATATTCCAAAACGTGCAGCTGATTGGTCAGCGTGCACATTATAAATCAAAGATTACAGCAGCGGAGGCAAGATCTCCGTTACTTTTAGAAACTGTCTCGCTATGTTAAAGGAGTTTAACATAGCGAGACAGCTTTAAAAAAAGTAACGGAGATCTTCTATGTTAAATGGGTTTAACATAGCAAAACAGCTTTAAAAAAAGCAACGGAGATTCTCTGTTGCTTTTTTTAAAGCTGTCTTGCTATGTTATCTATCAACATTACCCACACCCAGGCATGGGTTATTGCTTAAATAACCTTTATCCTTCACCAGCTGGTGTAATCAAGCCCATTGCAGCTAAAGTTTGAGGTTCAAGTGCATAACCTAAACTGCTTCTAACCTGTTTTAACAAAGACCCTTAGAGGTTGCCTCCCAACCCAAACTCCATATGTCTTGGCCAGGGTATAATACTGAACCCAAGCTGTGCATAATGAGGAGGGTGCTGAAATACAACTGGGGGGAAAACAAGGGGAAGGCAAGCTGCCAGGCGGGTGCCAAACTGGCATGGGTGCCATGCCAACCCCCCCAACAGCCACAGCCTCTGGGTAATTGAATATTTCTAACAAAGAATATGAACTCACTTTTTCAAAAAATTGTCTACTGAGAGGTTAATGTCCAAATTGAGTAAACTAAAACCTAGGCTGTTCAGCTGCTCACCATCAGAGCTGAAAAAGTCCTTATCAAGTTTCTCCAAATCTGGTTGGTTGATCACTTGGAACTCAATTTGTCTGGCCACATAGGCTAATAAAATGTCTAGAGAGCTTGATAGCTCCTTTCTTTCTCTCTCTCTCTTCCACTAAAACCTTGGAAAAATGGAAGACCAAGACAGTAACATTTTGGGATACAATAAACAAAGCCTGTGAAGGTCAGATAGAATTCTTGCTAATAGAATTCTCTTGGGGGCTGTATTTAAGTAATTTGCCCTGAAATGAATAACCAATACTCTGAGTAGTCTCTTGTGTGATGACAGTTGATGCCAAACCTCTCATAAGTGAACCAGGCCATACATAAAAAAACAAAATGCTGAACTAGCTAATTATTACACTCAAAGGACTTCATATGGCCCACCAGATGAGAAAAAGCTTGAAGGGCTGCTCTTTTGGTGAAGGAATGACCTATGATCCAGATAAATTCCTTCCCTGTAACACAAACAACAGTGTTACTGCCTAATGAAAGACAAAAAAGTATCAGGCAGCCACCTTCCAGTTCTTTTCAGTACCCTGGAGGAATGACCTTCCATGGCCAAGTCAGATGCATGCCATATTCTAAAAGAATGCAAAGAGTACTCCTGAGGATTTAAGCCTTAGGATAGCAAACCTCTGACTAATTTTGAATTAGAGTCCACTAGACTGAATGGTCTACAGGACAGTGACTTAAATACAGGGTCTGCCCATGCTGCCAAGGGGGTTATATTGTGTAACAGTCTAAACCAGTGAACCTGGCAAATAACCAAGGTTCTAAACCTGTCTAGCTGAACTTACTGTCCCCATCTTGCATGATCAATTTTGGACCCTCCACCCATATCAACAGAAACTCTCTGTGAATGCCCACATCCTCCCAACATAGAGATTAAAATTTTACCAGACTGGAAAGCTCCAGAATTCAGGTAGGTGAACAGGGTTGCCCAAATGGTAAAGGTATGAAGATCATTCAATGAAAGAAAAAGCTCCCTGACAGCAAGGAGACAGTGTCCCATTGGCTTCCTAAGATCCTTCATGTCCACTTTGACATCTTCCCATCCTTTAACCAGTATGAAGATAACCCAGTACTTGGTTACCATAAAATGGATTAACCAGTCTACAGCTGACAAATGAATGTGGATAATGTTAGGAGAAGCACCAGTGGGGCATCTGTGTACCAAGAATTTTAACACCAAAGCGAATCAGGAACATGGAGTTATAAAAACCCATAAAGGCCTGCACAGAACATGATTAAATCCTTCTTGTGTAATGGGCCAAGGAATTGGCCACTATCGATCCAGCTATCCTCCTCCAATTAACCTGACTTCTGGAGGAATGGCAGTTCACAGTGGCTCCTTGTCCCCAGCTAACTAATGAAACCTGGTAAATACTGAAAATGGGAAAGACTATCAGCTTTTACATTGTCACAACTCAGTACATAATTGCTAGGAAAAGATACATTAATCTGCAAACTCAACAAAACTAGAAATATAATCCCGGAGCATTATTTGAGGGATTGGGTTTTTTTAAGGTAGCAGTCCCAGAATGGGTACTTGTTTTCCCAAAGGGAAAACTTACATTTTTTGGAGAACCCCAGGTTGGAACCAAGATTGTTTCTGTAACCCCTTTTCAAACCACAACAACAAAACCCCCACACACTTGTTTTGTTAGCCAAACCCACCACCAAAAAATCCAAACAAACCCCAACACCCAACCACTTGCTGGGGGGTTTTAAGGGGCACAAAAGGGGGGGTTCTTATAACCACAACCCACATGGGGGGATTAATGCCCAGCTTAGTAAGCACACACACACACACACAGACACACACACACACACACACACACACACACACACACACACACACACACACTTGTCCCTTGCTTGCATTCACACACACACACACACTTGTCCTTTGCTTGCATACACACACCCACTTGGCCCCTTGCTTGCATACACACAGACACACACACACACACACACACACACACACACACACACACACACACACACACACACACACACATTCCCCCTGGCTTGCATTCTCTCTCTCACAGACACACACACACACACACACACTTGCCCCTTGGTTGCATTCTTACACACACACACACACACACACACACACACACACACACACACACACACACACACACACTTGGCCCCTTGCTTGCATACACACACTCTGTCTCTCACACCCACACACACTCTCTCTCACGCCGAGGCACACTCTCTCTCACACACACACACACACACACACACACACACACACACACACACACACACACACACACACACACACACACACACACACACACACACACACACACACACACACACACAAACACACACACACACAAACACACACACACACACACACACACACACACACACACACACACAAACACACACACAAACACACACACACTTGCCCCTTGCTTGCATTCACATACACACACACGCACTTGTGGCTTTAAAACACAAGTACCAGTATGATGGCCATAGTCCATGATACCTCACTGGACTATATGAAGAGGGACATGTAGCTCTCTGAATATATGTGTCCCAGGTGGGTATGAATCTAGCCTTGAGTCGCATCCTACCTTCAGCAATGATTATACCACAGGACCAGCAAAAATGACCTACTTCAACAAATGGCTTAGTTTCTGGTATCACAACAAGGGGATCCAATCTCTGTCAGCTTGGGTAGACATAACCATCCAGCCACTATGCTTTTCAAGAGATGGTTTGCACTTATCACCACTTGGCTTCTGAATATTGGCAAAAACTTTGTCACCATAGTGCCTTTTTTAGGATATGCCAAGTTAAGCCCGCCAACATAATAAAAATCAGTCAGAAATACCTAAAGGTGCTGCTTCTCAATGCTAGTAGTTTAAATATAAAAAAATGTATTACCTGGAAGCACTCCTTACCCTAGAAAATTCACACACATATATGCAGTCACAGAAACATAGTTCAGAACCATAGTAATCACTCTGGCTATTAAAGTCTACAGTGCCTTTCATACATTTTGATCCCCCTCAGCTCTGAATAAAACATATGGAGGAGGTGCTTCAATGTTTTTAAAAGCACTAATACAATGCTATACTGGTCCTAAAACATGACTGAACTGAGCTGCTGCTTGCCCAACTAACCAGAGGTGTGAACCCCCATCATATCCTTGCATAATAGTGATACTAAAAATAGACACAGGAATGTTTAGAGGAGATGCATTAAACACGTTATAAAGCTAAACAAGGAGCAACATTAAACCATAAAACCCTGAAACACTAACAGGCAGCAGAAAAAAAAAATGTATATATATATATATATATATATATATATATATATATATATATCTATATATAATGTACATATACGAGCACGAAACACACAGACGCCGAAATGAGCATTAATAACATGCTAAAATTAGAAAAAACAAACGAGCAGCAGTAGTGATAAATATACGAGCTATCACTATAAACCAACATTTGCATAAAAAAAAGAAGAGACGGCTTATTCTGAGTATCAGTAACAAAGATAAACGCAGATAATACTCTCCAAACAGAATTCAGCATGCAGCATGGGACCTGACTAAAACAGAAGGCAGCATTCACACACGGGAACATGACTAGATAATTAACCGAGAACCAGCAGTATCAAATAAAATGTATAGCCATAATACAATAATAATATACATAATACATATAATAATAGTAGCAGCAAGCAAATACAACAGAAGTAGGCTAATCTAGATAGTCGGCAGCAGCATACACTAGTGAACCATGTAGCACCCTCAAACAGAAGCATAAACTATATCAGGCAGCACAAAATAGGGCTAGAAGTGCATTCAAACAGGGGTTGTGTGTAGAATTACATTTTTAATTCCCTAGGAAGACTTACCTTACCAATGAAGCAAAAGATGCAGACGAAGATGCAGGCAATCCAAACTTTTCAGTAGTCCCGCAAACAAATGCAGTCGACAGGATACATGTGCAATGAAAAGGAGTTCCACACACCACATGGGTTTTATTAGGTTGAGTGGGCTGGGTAAGGCAGGTCTGACATCACAATGTGGGAGGAACACTGACTTCTATACAGCATGCAAATCAGGCGGGGATTACATCACTTTGGGGGAGGAAACATCCTGATAGCTAGTGCAAGAGCAGATGGCAGATGTGACATCATAATTTCAGAGCTAGCTACAGATTTTTCAAGTTGGTTTGCAAAGTGAAACAAAAACAGTATAGAAAGCTAGGAAGCAGAACAGGGAAAACAGTTGAGTGGGTTATTTTTTAAAGCTGCAAGGGTGATTTTTTTAAGCTTTATGAATGAACAGGGACTGGAAGAGTCAGCAGGTTGGAGAATCTGCTTTAATATCCTGTTGTTTTCCTTTAAATTTTAGTTTAAATGAAATTACTTCACTCTGTTCTGCCCTGCTGTGAAAATCCATTTAATTTCAATAGTGAGATCACAATCTCACTAATACAAAGCATTGTGGGAACTGATGATGCATATACATTCAACTTCAAGCCTGAAAAAATTCTTTTACCAGTCACTTGTGCTTCATGTTTTCCAGCATGATTTTATAGATGTTCTGTACTGACCATGAAGTATTTGATCCTGGGTTACTCCTTGATGTAACGTAAGGTTGCAAAAGGTTTGCCCTCTTTACACTTTGTTATCTGGCTGATTTAATTTCATGTACTGTACATTCACATATTATTGACAATCTGTTTTGTGTCAAACACACATTTCAGCATTACATATGTTTCATGCTTTAACACAGGAATATGGCTTTTGCAGTTAATGGAAGTCATTCTTTTCACAGCAGTGCAAAATGAAATGAAGCAAATGATTTTTAAATGATAATTAGCATTAAGTTTGGAAGAAGGGAGAAACAATTGCTAGAAACTGTTCTGGCCATCATTAAAAAATTAGAAAACAATCGGTGACATTATCCTTTGCCAGAACATGAAGTCAGTAACATACTGAGAATAGTACAAAGCAGTGTATCAGCTGCATAAAACATACTACCTGCTATTTCAGAGTCCTTTAAAAGAAAGAAGGCAGACATCAATGACTGTTACAGGCTAGAGGAAATCTAATATTCACTACAGCAGCTTCCAAACCACTTCATAGCATCATACCTCTCAGCTATCTGTGATATTCAGGAATATCCCTGATTTTAGTTCACAATTTTGCAATGTCCTCTAACAAAGCTTATTTCTGACATTGTCCATGATTCTTGTGGTAAGAGGTTGAGACATAAGCACGTATCATGGAACTGCAGTTTAGGTAGAAGGACTGTGAATTCCACAAGAACATTTTTTTTCTTTTTGTCTAAGAAAATAGTATTGCTGTGCATACCTCAGAAACTCCGCCGCTCCAGTACAGATCTTGTGCAGTAGCTTCCGTGCTCGGCAACATTGCACTACAAAATTCATTACTACTCAATGATCATTTCCCTTGCATTTTAGGCACACTTTTTGAAAGCTGCATTGTCCTAACAATCATCAAGGTCTTCAGAATAGCTGCAGACATCATGTTCTGATTAAGCATAACTGTTTTAAAAGAACTAGCTGGGGATTATGATTTCTGTAGCTGTGACAGTAACTCAAAAAAATCGAACCCTGCACCATAGAGTAGTAGGTTTTGAAAGTCATGTCATCACAGCAGGAATAAATAAAGTTCAGAAGAGGTTCCCAGTTTCATGGACCAGATCAGGTGTACCAGTAAATTGTGATAATACAGCCCAGATTAAACTGCCAGGACAAAAATAAAAAGCAAGAATTAAAGGTATTTGCAGCCATTCCTGATTCCCTGGTATAACACAACTAATGCTATAATGCAGAAGAAATGTTTTACAGGAGGAATGAAGTTTAAGAAAAGGCAGGAAATGAACAATTTCTGTAATATTGCTTTCATGATATAGTATAGAACAATATATAGGATGTACAATGTTTGTAAATTTGAACTCGTTAATATGTTTTGTCCTCTAAGATGAGCCGATAATGACACCAGTTATGGTTTTGCAAATATTTATTAAAACATTAGACAACTCCATAGATGCTAAAACATATAACATCATCACCACATTATATAACACTCATTATACAACGACCCCCCCCATTAATATTCCAAAACGTGCACGCTGATTGGTCAGCGTGCACATTGTAAATCAAAGATTACAGCAACGGAGAACGCAAGATCTCCGTTACTTTTTAGAAACTGTCTCGCTATGTTAAAGGAGTTTAACATAGCGAGACAGCTTTAAAAAAAGTAACGGAGATCTTCTATGTTAAATGGGTTTAACATAGCAAAACAGCTTTAAAAAAAGCAACGGAGATTCTCTGTTGTTTTTTTTAAAGCTGTCTTGCTATGTTATCTATCAACATTACCCACACCCAGGCATGGGTTATTGCTTAAATAACCTTTATCCTTCACCAGCTGGTGTAATCAAGCCCATTGCAGCTAAAGTTTGAGGTTCAAGTGCATAACCTAAACTGCTTCTAACCTGTTTTAACAAAGACCCTTAGAGGTTGCCTCCCAACCCAAACTCCATATGTCTTAGCCAGGGTATAATACTGAACCCAAGCTGTGCATAATGAGGAGGGTGCTGAAATACAACTGGGGAGAAAACAAGGGGAAGGCAAGCTGCCAGGCGGGTGCCAAACTGGCATGGGTGCCATGCCAACCCCCCCAACAGCCACAGCCTCTGGGTAATTGAATATTTCTAACAAAGAATATGAACTCACTTTTTCAAAAAATTGTCTACTGAGAGGTTAATGTCCAAATTGAGTAAACTAAAACCTAGGCTGTTCAGCTGCTCACCATCAGAGCTGAAAAAGTCCTTATCAAGTTTCTCCAAGTCTGGTTGGTTGATCACTTGGAACTCAATTTGTCTGGCCACATAGGCTAATAAAATGTCTAGAGAGCTTGATAGCTCCTTTCTTTCTCTCTCTCTCTTCCACTAAAACCTTGGAAAAATGGAAGACCAAGACAGTAACATTTTGGGATACAATAAACAAAGCCTGTGAAGGTCAGATAGAATTCTTGCTAATAGAATTCTCTTGGGGGCTGTATTTAAGTAATTTGCCCTGAGATGAATAACCAATACTCTGAGTAGTCTCTTGTGTGATGACAGTTGATGCCAAACCTCTCATAAGTGAACCAGGCCATACATAAAAAAACAAAATGCTGAACTAGCTAATTATTACACTCAAAGGACTTCATATGGCCCACCAGATGAGAAAAAGCTTGAAGGGCTGCTCTTTTGGTGAAGGAATGACCTATGATCCAGATAAATTCCTTCCCTGTAACACAAACAACAGTGTTACTGCCTAATGAAAGACAAAAAAGTATCAGGCAGCCACCTTCCAGTTCTTTTCAGTACCCTGGAGGAATGACCTTCCATGGCCAAGTCAGATGCATGCCATATTCTAAAAGAATGCAAAGAGTACTCCTGAGGATTTAAGCCTTAGGATAGCAAACCTCTGACTAATTTTGAGTTAGAGTCCACTAGACTGAATGGTCTACAGGACAGTGACTTAAATACAGGGGTCTGCCCATGCTGCCAAGGGGGTTATATTGTGTAACAGTCTAAACCAGTGAACCTGGCAAATAACCAAGGTTCTAAACCTGTCTAGCTGAACTTACTGTCCCCATCTTGCATGATCAATTTTGGACCCTCCCACCCATATCAACAGAAACTCTCTGTGAATGCCCACATCCTCCCAACATAGAGAGATTAAAATTTTACCAGACTGGAAAGCTCCAGAATTCAGGTAGGTGAACAGGGTTGCCCAAATGGTAAAGGTATGAAGATCATTCAATGAAAGAAAAAGCTCCCTGACAGCAAGGAGACAGTGTCCCATTGGCTTCCTAAGATCCTTCATGTCCACTTTGACATCTTCCCATCCTTTAACCAGTATGAAGATAACCCAGTACTTGGTTACCATAAAATGGATTAACCAGTCTACAGCTGACAAATGAATGTGGATAATGTTAGGAGAAGCACCAGTGGGGCATCTGTGTACCAAGAATTTTAACACCAAAGCGAATCAGGAACATGGAGTTATAAAAACCCATAAAGGCCTGCACAGAACATGATTAAATCCTTCTTGTGTAATGGGCCAAGGAATTGGCCACTATCGATCCAGCTATCCTCCTCCAATTAACCTGACTTCTGGAGGAATGGCAGTTCACAGTGGCTCCTTGTCCCCAGCTAACTAATGAAACCTGGTAAATACTGAAAATGGGAAAGACTATCAGCTTTTACATTGTCACAACTCAGTACATAATTGCTAGGAAAAGATACATTAATCTGCAAACTCAACAAAACTAGAAATATAATGACAGATAAACCGATTTAGACTTAGAAGATATTGTTAAGGGCATGGACCACCACATGGTTGTCCAGGCAAAAGGAAATCCTGCTATTATGCAACCAGTTCTTCCACACCAAAGTGGCTACCCAGAGATGGAAGATTTCAAGGAAGGTGATGTTCCTCCTCCTTTCAGCTGACCAGGTCATGGGCCATATAGCTGCAAACCAACTCCCACAAAAATAGCTGCCCATCCCAATGCCTCCTGCTGCATCTGTAAAAAGGTTCAACTCAGAAGACACCCAAGGTAATTGCCAATGGGAGACTCCATTAAATTGGTTCAAGAAGGTGTACCATAGGCGAAGATTGTCCTTAACTGTACATGTTTGTTGGACCCTGTAGTGTTTAGGTTTATTACCCTTCAGTAAATTAGTGATGGTCAGTAAAAAAGTCCTACCCAGTGGAATAGCCTTGCAGGCAAAATTCAATAGCCCATGAAGCTGCATGATGTCTCCTTTGTGGGCCTTACAAATCCTCAGGAACATCTGAATTGTGAGTCTGAGATGATTAAGTTTATCTGCCAGGAGCTTAAAGGCCCTCATTGGCACATCAACTGCCAGGCCTAGAAACATTATCTCATGGCTTGGCCGTTCTGACTTGTCCTCCATCAAAGGTACCCCAAGGAAGTACAGACATCAACGAAAACAGGCATTCCTTCAGCAATCCCTTATTTGCCTTCCCTCACTGTCAAAAAATCATCTAGGTAATGAACCACTGATTACCAAGGAGCTGTCAACAACAATGTAAGACCATGCAAAAAACTTCAGTGGTAATACAGGCCACCAAGCACCCCATGGGCATTCATGTATCAAAAAAGAACTGACCCTTTAACTGAAATCCCAATAAGGGTCAATCCTCCTGACTGATGGGAAGCAAACAAAAAGCTGATTAAATGTCTAGTTTACAGACCCAAGGGTCCAAGTACCATAAGATAAATTCCGCTGCCTGCTTCAGGGAAGAATAATGGACTTTAGCTTGATCCTTGTCAATGCAGTCATTGACTGACAAACCCTCAGGGTGAGAGAGGTAAAGGATCAACCTGTATTAGCCTTCTTTCTTTTTGAGCATAAGTCCTATATGGGAAGCTTTAAAGGCTGGCCACTGAGATTCAGCAAAGGGATGAATGACCCTACCTGCTAACAGTTCCTTTTAGATTAATCTGGAGGCTATTAGCTCCTGTTCTTTAATGGATAAAAGATTTTTCACTGGTCACGAATCTAACAGAACCAAAGAACCAATCCTAAACCCTTTTTCAAAACCTTCTATCAGAAAGGTGACCACAGCACCATTGGGGTAATCTGCTAATAAGTGAACCAACTTATCCAGCATGATTCGGAAGTGATAGGGTCAGCAACTGATGATGGCCACCTTGCCAAAAGGGAGTTATGGCCAGAAAAAGGCATTTCCCTCTATTCTGACTGAACTGGGGCAAAGTTGTGGTATTCTTGTGATGGGAAAAACCAGAGCTAACTGACGGATGACCCTTGCCACAAAAAGAGCACAAGTGGGCAAATTTACATGTTGACCAAAAACCGTTCCCATTGTAGAAAGCCCAGAATAACTTCCACTCAACCTGACTTGTAACTGAGGCTTCTTGTTCCTGTCTACTGGGTTTGTCCAACATTGCACTCAACCAGATGTCCGAGTGCCTCACCTCCCATCTGAGCGATTTGTCAGTGCCTTTAATTTTCTAAATCTGTTACGGTATGATGACCATGCTGAACCCCCTTAATGTTGTACACCTCCCAAATGGCCAAAAAATAAGCTAGTAATAGCAGAGTCTGACTGGGATCTTTTTCAATGATGATGCCCATAAATACTACAAAACCCAATGACCAGGAGTCCCATTTCCTAACCACTGAATTAGCAAAGGCCCTTTTCCCAGTGGCTGCTAGGACTGCCATTAGGTCCATTGCTCCCAGATTCTCTTCTTCAATTATACAACAAATACCATCTGCATCAACTAAATCAAGCACATGTACAAATTCCCCTCTAAGGATTTTCTCCTTTATATTAGCTGGAATGTAAGCTGTAGCATGGGAATGCGGGAAATTGGAACTCAAAGCATTCAACATAACCATGAGGGAAAAGGTCCAAGTCATCTGCCACAATCCCCTTTTTGGAAGGAAATGGGGTAGCCCCCTTCTGTTGAGTTGGTACCAGTACTGAAGAACCTGGTGTCAAGGAAACCCTTCCTTGGTGCCTATCAGGCAACTCTTGTGTGGATCTGAAATTCCTCTCAAGGGCAATGTCAAATATTCTACCCTGCCCTGCTACGACGTAATTTATACAGCCATCAAGGTACTCATCTACTGTCTGCCCTCTATCTACACCATCTGCATCTGACACCATCGTAGTGTCATTACCTTCTGGCTCAACTGAAAGCTCCATCATCAGCTGTAGATTTTCTCTTGCAGATGGGGTCTCTTTTGGTCTTCTCCTTGTTTTCTTCAGGGGTTTGGGTCGCAGTGATGTCTCCTCATCAGTAGGTGTTAAGGCTGTCTTCTTGCTGCCTGATCCCTGGCCTGGATGTTGGACCACCTCCAGATCACAAAATAATCCCTAGGCTTCTTGAGTTATCCAATGCTATCATGCTATCATGGACCTTATAAATAAGGATATAGGTGATCTCCACACCCTTGATCCAACAAAGTTTGATTTTGTCAAAGGCAGTTCATGCCTGTTAAACCTGGTGAACTTCTTCAAAAGTTTCACCAGAGCCATAGATAAAGGCAAATTTGTGCATACAGCCTACCTTGACTTAGCCAAGGCCTTCGACACAATCCCGTATTTGGGCATCATTGAGATACTCTCCCAGTTGAATGCCAACCCTTATGTTGTCAGGTGGGCTGCTAACTGTCTCACCAACAGATCACACTCAGCCTATCGTTTGGAATATACTTCTCAGAAGTTCAGGCCAAAACAGAGGGGCTGTGGCTGACTAAGTTTGCTGATGACTGCAAATTAGGTGCAATCACTGAATCCCCAAATGAAGATGTCAATATACTTCAAGAGGGACTTACACAAACCAGTGACTGGTGCCAAAGCCATGGACTAAAACTCAATGCTAAAAAAATATATTATCACCCCCTTCAGTAAAAACAATATCCCTGCAGACTATCATATGAATAAAAATACCCTAAGTAACAACTCAGTAGTGACAGACTTGGGAAAGCAAGCTGACTGCAGCCTAAACTTTGACCACCATGTGTCTTTTGTGGTAAGGAAGGCATTCTATGTTTCACACCTCATTACCAAAGGCATTGTCTCAAGAGTGAAAGAGGTCATAACTTCCCTGTATTCGACCCTCCTCAGGCCAATAACGGAGTACAATGCTCCCTTTGGTATGTACCTTACCAGGCACCTGCAGCAACTTGAGAGACCTCAGAGATTTCAAACCAAGAAAATTCAGGATCTTCAGCACGTCATACATTAACAGACTGAAAACACTGCCACTGTACTCAGTAGCATACAGACTAGTTAGTCAAGACTTGTGCCTGGCCTACAGAGCTATTACAGACCCAAACCTAATGGAAATGCTGCACATCTGCAAGTCAAATGAGACAAGGGTTACCTGCTCCAAGGACCTTAACCTGGCCTGCAACATAAATAGGACTTGCTGGAAAGACAGATCTCTCAGAGGTCGCCATGCCTCTGGAATAGGCTCCCAGTTCACATCAAACAGAGCCCCTCTATCACCCTTTTTAAGCATAAACTGGATGACTGGATGGGAAACCGTAAATTCTTTCTGGGTATTTCACCTATGACCCTCCTAGATATGGTCAGTCGTTGCTAACTAAGATCTCGAGTTTAGCCATGATCCTTATATTGGGTTTATCTAGTAATATACTGGGCACACACGGCTAGGCATATAAAGACCTTTGAGTCAATAGCCTAGTAACTACCTATGACCCTATCTGTCCTTCAATACCTGTTAATGATGAAGGACCTGTAAAATAAAAGAAAAATCAATGACCAAGAGATATACAAAAACAGTTTAGTCCCAAGACCTGGAAGTGCCCATGACCCATCATCATGATCATCTTCTTTCGGCTGTTCCCATTAGGGGTCGCCACAGCGGATCGTTTCCATTTCTTCATGTCCTCTGCATCTTGCTGTGTCACACCAACCACCTGCATGTCCTCCCTCACCACATCCATAAACCTTATTTTAGGCCTTCCTCTTTTCCTTTTACCTGGTAGCTTCATCCTTAGCATCTTTTTCCCAATATACTCAGCATCCCTCCTCAGCACATGTCTAAACCAATGTAATCTTGCCTCTCTGGCTTTGTCTCCAAACCTTCCAACCTGGGCTGACCCTCTAATATACTTATTCCTAATTCTGTCCACCCTTGACACACCCAGTGCAAATCTTAACATCTTTAACTCTACCACGTCAAGCTCTGACTCCTGCCTTTTTGCCATTACCACTGTCTCCAACCCATATAATATAGCTGGTCTCACTACCCTCTAATAGACCTTCCCTTTCACTCTTACTGGTACTCGTCTGTCACAAATCACTCCTGACACTCTTCTCCACCCACTCCATCCTGCCTGTACTCTCTTCTTCACCTCTCTTCCACACGCACCATTACTCTGAACTATTGATCCCAAGTATTTAAACTCATACAGTTTTGCCACCTCTACTTCTTGCATCCTCACCATTCCTCTATCTTCCCTCTCATTCACCCACATATATTCTGTCTTAGTCCTGCTGACCTTCATTCCTCTTCTATCTAGAGCATATCTCCATCTCATCAGGGTCTCCTCCACCTGTTCCCTACTCTCACTACAGATCACAATGTCATCTGCAAACATCATAGTCCACGGGGACTCCTGTCTAATCTCGTCTGTCAACCTGTCCATCACCATTGCAAATAAAGTGCCCACGACCCCCCCCCCAAAAAAAAAAATAAATATATATATATATATATATATATATATATATATATATATATATATATATATATATATACATGTGTGTGTGTGTGTGTGTGTGTGTGTGCGTGTGTTATTAATTATCTTCCTTCCCTCCTCACTTCCTTTTTTTAATAAACTAAATGTGCAGTTATTTCCTGGAGTGATTAATTGCCCACTGATAAAATTACCAGTAACCTGGCTGTATAGTAAAAATTATTCATGAGAAAGTCCCCAGGTGAGAAAAACCTGTGTAAGTGTAGTCCTATTAGGAAAGGACCCCAGCAGATTGCACCAAAGCTTCTTGGAATTTCTGGGTGCAATTCTGCTGTGACATACCAAAGTGAGAGATTCTTCTCTCCAGTGAACAGAAAAGCTTTCTTGGTATAAAGTATTAATTATTTATTTATTTATCTATTTTATTTTATTTTACATTTGTTTACCGGGTTAGTCCAACTGGATACATATCCATTTTCAGTGGAGACCCGGGGAGAAAAGCTCAACATTAAAGACAGGACTTTGACTTACATACAGATAAATTCATGATAATGCTATTAGTTAGAGACACAGAAATAAACATACCCATTGCAGGTTAGAGACCCAGGGAGAAAAGCTCCACATTAAAAAATAAGACTTTGTTATGCATATATGGATACTATCTTTCTAAAATAAATAAATTGCTTGATAACATGATAGTGAGAGGTGACAATTTAAACAGGGCATAGGTAAAATAGTCGAGTGATGTAAAGGAAAGTGGAGTTGGGCTGTTCCAGACAGTATAGAGGAAAAAGATAATAGGCTCAGAGGAGAAGGATGAAATTATAGTCCCATAAAACTCACATAGAGATTATGAGGGGAAGGCAGTCAGAGGAACTGGAGATGTTATAAACATGTAATTGTAGGGATCTTAGTGGAAAAAAGAGCTGAGGGAGAGGGCAATAGGAAACGACAAGGGGTGATAGTGGACTTATTTGGACTAGTCCGGTTTAGTGCAAGGACATAGCCAATGAGCTTTTAGGAATTTTTTAAGATTACTTTTGAACTGGTTGAGAGAGGTAGTTAGTTTTAGGTTATTAGGAAGGGAATTCCATAGTTTTCCAATGGAGTTGGCATATAGAGCGTCTCCACCTAAGTTGTTAGATTTGATAGTTTGTATCAGGACACTATGTGAAGATCGGAGGCAGCTAAGATTGGTGTAGGGGGTAAAGAGTTGTTTCAGTGAGGGGGGTTTCTCTGGTTCTTTAATTATTTTGAATGCTTCTGTAAGTTGGTTAAGTTTGAGAAGATTGGGGAGTTCTAACCAGTCAAGTTTCTTTAGGTTAATACAATGGTGAGTACGATACGGTTCACCTGTAAAAAATTTGGCAATATGGTTGTAAGCGATAGAGAGTTTATTAAGCTCGGTTTTATTTAGGAAGGAAAGTACTGGAGAGGCATATATTAGAGAGGAGAGGAGGTGTGTCCGTGCTATGGTTAGTTTGGTGTTGGGAGTTAAAAAGTTTTTAATTCTGTACATGGAACCAAGTTTCTTGTTTACTGTCTTTATTGTTTGACTGATATGCAAGTCAAATTTGAGTTTGTGATCTATAATGACGCCTAGTAGTTTGGTGTTGGTAACAGGCTCTATGATGGTGCCATTAGTGGACTGAACATAGAAGGTCATGTAAATGAAACCTATTCATTGATAGAAAAACAGTCCAACAACTAACAATCACCAGCTGTGCAAGTTTCTCTGCCGAAAAACAAACAGTGATGGGAACTATGACAACAGACTCTCAACTCATGACACTCCAACAAGTCAGAATTTCTACTAAGCAAAACACGATCAGTTCACCACAAAAAAAAAAAAAAAAAAAAACAGACCATAGAGTCACAGGCAATCACTATCCTCACAGCCCTACATACAGGATTTTTAGTTTATTATATATAAAACGTTTTTGTTTGTTTGTTTGAATAAATCAAGTTGTCTCAGGATCCTGAGAGGTGAGTAACTCCAAAGCCCTATTTCCATATGTTTGTTCTTCTTTTTCTTAATTTTTTATATAATGTACAACAAAACCAGAGGGGAACCTCCAGCATTAGGACTTACCAGCTTGGCTGGTTTCGAGCAGCTCCATTGTACATCGGATCCACTGCACTGCTGAACCATTGGTCTGCTCCAGCTGATCTCAGCAGACAAACACGCTTACTGGTAAGTATTCCTTGATTACTTTATAGAAATGTAACTTTGCCTATGTCACAAGGAATAATTCAATAAAGGTGTTTAAAAAGAAGGTAATCTTTTCGCAGTTACCTCTTGAAAACAGTTAAAAATTTACACAGAACAATGGTAAACCTTTACATACTAGAAATTCTTGAAGAGACTGATGGAGTCAGACTTAACACATTGGGAACTCCTATGAGGTTACATGCTGAAAACCAGCTAATACAAACCCACAGTGCAAAAACCAGCCTCTGCTACACGATCTTAAAAAGAGTTTTCCCTATAATGAGTGTCCTGTGAGCACAGCACTTTATCTAACTTATTATGCATTTTGAGTTAATAATATTTTACTTTTAGTCTTAACTTTATTTAACATCAGTCTTTCTCAACCCTTTCCACTTCCCAGTTTAATTGGTGAATCCCATTGTAGATTCCTGCCATTTCTGATTAGTTAATCAATGCTGCAAGCGGGGATGTCATGTAGAGAATCTGTCATATGAATTTCTGGTGCAAATCTTCAGTATATTTACACAAACTAATCTTTTCAGTTATCATCCCAGGGTTTTCTTTATGGTAGCAGGGTGAATATTATTACAAATCCCTAAGCCAGATACCACCTGGGAAGGAACCAGCCTTGCACCAGTCCAAGTAATAGACTTAACTAATTACATACTGGACCAAAGAAATTAACTGTGCATCAGACCACTGCTAGAGCCACTTGCATCAGCTATGCTAAGCATTCATTCATTAATTCATTTCCAAGGGGAAGACATAGCCTATCCCACTTGGCACGATATCTGCATCAAGCATAATCAGTGCACTGAAGTTGCACTTTTTAGTTCAGTTTGCCTAACCTTAAATACAGATGCTTTTTACAATGAAGCTCTGTTTATATATAACCAAATTTTGTACCAGCCACTCATATCATAATAATCTAAGGATTTGCAATTAACATTATTTCATTTTAATTTGCTCATTCATTAACTATGTAAGTGAGCTGGTCATCATTGCCCCTTTTCATTTTTTAGCTGAAGTTGCAGTATCATCCACTGTTGGAAACAAAGAATGATTTGCTCAGCACATCCAGAAAAATTAAATGCTCCTGGACTGGACTGTACTCACAGGAGCTTCTGCAAAGCATTTCTTTGTGTGCCAGGGAGAATGACCTCCACACTCTATTTGGAGCAGTTACAACTTCATGCCCATTTACAGCCAAGGCTACCATTGATTATGTGCCAGTCTGAGGGGGAAAAATCCTCTACACAAGTTCTGGAGTACATCTAAGAGGGGACCCATAAACTGTATTTTAGCATTAATTTGAAAATATTTTGTGGCTTTACATGTTTAAAGTTTAGTGTTGTATGTGATCGCTTAGTATTATTTATGTGATTTATCAGTTTCCTTTGTTGTAGGTTTTGTAAGAGTACAGATAATTTAATTTGTAAAATATTTGTCACAACAAGAGCACATTACCCTGGCTGTTACCATCTGTATTCAATCTGGTCATTAAACACATATGTCCATTTATGAGACTGAGGGCCAGATTCTAAAAGAGTTGCTCTCAGTGTAAGTCTGCCCTGATTTTGAAAGACTTGATCTCAGTGAAGGTGACTTACTTCAGTGCAAGGTCTATCTGTAAATGGGCTTACTGTGGGGACCAGATTACAAAACAGCTGTTCTCAGCCTGCTTTCATTGTAAATGGTGACTTTCACTTAGAACAAGTCTTTTGGAATCAGGGCCTGCGGTGTGCTTATGTTGCACTTTGCAATACATTATCTAGTGTCAGATAAACAGCTATGTCTACGAATCATTTTATGAAGACATTCGGTAGGGGCTTTTGAGAAGCATATTTTCTGTCAGCTTTTGTGCATGCTTGTATTGTCATACACTAATATACAAGAAATGTATAATTGATACTCTAGTGCAGATGTATGAATTATTAGTTATTTGTTATTTTGTTTCATTTAGATAAAATTTCATTAAGCAGATAGCTCCATCTGAGACATTATATTTGTTTTTATTACTGGTGTTACAGGTGGGGGCATAATCATCCTAATGTGTATAAATATGTTTGTGATACTGGAGAAAATGCTTTTGTGTTTAGTTATATGTTATACACTAAAAATTATGGGTCTGCTTTGAAACATCTAAAACCCATAACATCTAATTTCATAACATTGAGACCAAAACATCTAAAACCCATAACATCAAATTTCATAACATCTAACACTACAAATCACAAGAAAATAACATCCCCTCCACATATAACAACATCAAACTACCAAACACACTTTTTACTATGTTTCTGCAGGGGGGCAAGCACCCCCGCACCCACATGTGGGGGGTTAGCCCCCCACCCCACCCATAAATTAAATATACCAACTCGAAGATTGCACTACAGTGGGAAAAAGTTAATTTCCTAACCCCACTGTATCAAGCTCCCCTACAGAAATGTAGTAAAAAGTGTGTTTGGTAGTTTGGTGTTATTATGTCGTTATATGTGGAGGGGATGTTATTTTCATGTGATTTGTACTGTTAGATGTTATGAAATTCATTGTTATGGGTTTTAGATGTTCTGGTGTCAATGTTATGAAATTAGATGTTATGGGTTTTAAATGTTTTGAAGGGACCCAAAATTATAAATCCTGAAGGTCAGTATCCTAACAGGGTATTATGGAACACAAAGTATGTATGAACTATTTGGACAAATATTATTCTTAGCAGATTTAAACAAAATTTCTGTAGGTAAGACAGCATTCATTATAAATGAATTCAATTATCCAGCAGCAGAATGGGATATTTGCCTTACTAATAATGTTCAAAAAGATATGCTTTCAGATTTTGTTGAGAAGAGCAGTTTAAAACTATCAGTGGAAATTTCACTCAAGGTTGAAAGCTTTTAGATGTAACACTGCCAAAAACATGGGGGATGATATATGATATCACTTTACCTCTCCCTACAGAAAGAGTTAACTGTGACTGGATATTTGCACAAATTTAACTAACTAACTGCCCAAGGAATATTATAGTGGTGTTTATAGAAAAGTTACTTATGCCATTACAATCAATTTAAAGAAGAATTTCAGTAATGGCTTGGGAAGAATAATTCTAACATCGTTTCAAGAAATACCTAAGAGGACATATTCTAAAGCAAAGTATATACTATTCTGATGCCACTCATTAGCGGACCGGAGTTCCACTGTGGCAATCCCTAACCGGGAAAAGCCGAAAGACACAACAAAATACTATTCTGATCACTGTCTCTAATTATAAAAAAACTTGTTGTATGTTTAAAACACAAATGTCAACAAATTCACATTGAGGGTGGAGCAAAGAGAAGCCTGAAAGGTGAATCTTGAAATCCATACTATGAACAGGTGATAGATAGTTATATCATTGAGTCCCAATCATATTTCTTTGTAGTACATGCAGTTTTATCTGTTACATGTAATACCGGTTAAGGTAAAAAGAATAGGAGTTAAAAGTGTTTTATAGCTTTGAAGTCTATAGAACAGCACAGCCAAGCAGACAATGAGCAGAAGTGTCTCTCTGATGAATGAGCAACTTCAAAAGCTGTTAGATAATTTGTTCTGACACAATTGCTGTTTTGTGTGTGAAAGTGAAGTGTGTGACAGCTATTAAAGCTGCAAAAATTCATATGATGCTGTTCTGTGGTGGCCACTGTTGTTCTATACCATGTGAGTAGAGCTTAACAGCTCTGAAGGGTACTTAAAATGTGTCTTTTTCCCAAATTCACAGCATAATTGTTACACTATTGTCTGGCAGTTGGTGCAGAGGATTAAAAAGCTGTTTCCTGTAGTCCAGTGGTGCAGGGTTTGATTCCCTTAGCCTCCATTGCCTAAATGTATGTCTCTGAGCAAGTCAATGAATTAGACAGGGCTCTTAGGCTGAACTTGAAAGAGGAACATGGAGATCAGGGCCCTACCCTGGTTAACAAATACAAATAACATAAATAAAATAAAAGAAATGTTCAGTGTATTTCATAAAGTTTAATAGACAAATATGAGCCACCTGTTAACCATCTAATAGTTTTAAATACAATCACAAAACTCCTTGCTGGAATTATAAACATTAATAGAATATGCTACTATGTTGCATATAGACTTGCTAGCAAGTATTAATGCACAAATAATATAATGTGCACAATAAATATCAAGCAGCTGAAGACCTCTATTAAAATCAAAGCAACATTTGAGAGACATCTGGTCACTGTAGTGAAAGACACTCATAAGTCTTTCTGTAAACATGGAAAACAAGGAATACCTTCAGTAGTAAACAGCATAAAGTGCAAATATACCATATATGAGGATACTAATGACATACATAAAATAGATTTTTCTGTTTTCTAGTCACAGAGGGAACAGCTAACTATGTTATTCAAAATATATTACTGAGCACAGTGGTGCTGTGAGCACTAATTGGTTCCTCTGGTCACTCCTGTATCTAGTTAGTGCAAGTTAGATGAAGTTGGTATTTATTTCATTACACAAGGGTTTCCAAATAATAGACATTTCTGTATACATGATGAAAATAAGGGTCTAAGAGAGAAACAAATAATGGGATTCCAAGATGCTGAAATATTGGGAGCATAACTTTATTACTTGGTGGGTAGAGAGTAGGAAGCAACTACTCTTAACAGATGTTGTAGATTAATTAAACATCGCAAAGCCACAAACGTATCATTGGCGGTAATGTTGGATGAAATTCAAAAGGTGAAATAGGTTGAATGATTCCACAGATAAAGTGTTCAAAAAGAACAGTAAAGCAGATAAGTTACTGAATGATTATTCAGATGCCATTTGACCTTATAACATGAGAATAAAGCATTAAATTAGCAGAATTTAAATATGGAAGCAAAGCTAGATACACTGGAAGACAAACTGATTGAGAACACAAACCTCAAAGTATAAATAATTCATGAGAATATTGAAGAAGACAAAGAAAAATTCCCAGACTTTGTCTTATATATGAAAAACAAGTTAGTGGCATGGGCTGATATATTGGTAAATCATGCTAAAACTGTGGAAGTACAGCTGTGTAAGTACACTTATCATAACAGTAGTTGTTCAAATAGAACACTGTTGCAGTACCCGAAGTTATTACGCAGGACATGACAACCAACCAGCTTCCAAAGCTTAAGGGTGCCTTCCACATGCCCTAACCACTGAACAGCTCTAACAGAGCAGTATAAAATCAGTTGTTATGGTGCCAAACCCTCATGACTTTCTTGTCTCAGTGTAATGGAGGATATAGCCCTGAATGCTAATCATGTGCTAAGAAAAGGAAAAGAGGAAAAAAAACAATTAAGACCATGGTATAAAATATAATAAAAAAGGGGGGTGGAGGTAGAGTGTTTCTACTCCAACAGTGATCCATTGGAACAGCTAGTGTTATGGTAAGTTTCATTGTACAACTGTTCTGTGTTCATTATTAGATCACTGGTGCAGTAGCCTAAGTTATATGAGATGAACACCAGAGAGGGAGAAGGAAGAAACATCAGAGTCCAGGAGTCCCTGGAGAACACCCCTAGCAAAGTCTGCTCTGGACCTAGAGAAAGAGTCTAATTTGTGAAAGTGTAGACAAATGACCTGGTTGCTGCCTTTGGTATGTTTCTAGAGTACACTGCTTTCCAAAAAGTCACTGAAGTGACCAAAACCTTAGTAGAGTGGATCTTGATTGTTTCTTGTTATTGTTTGATTGACAAAAAGCAATAACATGGGACAAGCATTTAGAAATTAGCTGTTTTGACACTGATTGCCTTTTTTGTCCTGAGAAATATCTTTAGCACCCAATTTGGAAATTCTTGACAATTTGTAAAAGAATCTGGAAAAATAAGGGCATCAACTAAACATAGAAAATGTGAATACCCTGCAGTCTGCATTTGACTATTACAACAACCAGGCATTTTGTTATTACTCTTGGAGCTATAGACAAGTGAAAGGGTAAAGTAGAAAATTTAAAAGACAAACAAAAATGCAAAAAAAAAAAATCTAAAAAATTTCAGTATTTCAGTATTTTTAATCCACCTCATAACCAAGTTATGGCTGCATTTCAAGACAAGTGTGGAGCAGACATCAGAAAATTCCTCAATAAACTTAACAAAAAGAGACTCCACAATAGCAACAAGGAAGAATTTGAGGACCTCAGGGACCTAAGCAACAACAAAACACTCAGGATTATGAAGGCTAATAAAGGTGGGGGTATTTTAGTTATAGAGACTTCCACCTACAACAACATAATAAGGAGACTGCTTAGTGACAATAGAGTTTACCTATCCACCAATCTGGAACACATCAAATCCACATATGAGGACCTTTCCAACAAGAACATCAACCTGCATAAGAGGGACTTACCAGTGAAAGGCTACTTGAATTCCTGATGGTCACGCACCCAAGGCTACCCCAGATCTTTGGAATCCCTAAATCCCACAAGAACTTCTTGAATCCACTATATAGGCTTGTGGTTGCGAGTGGTACCTAGACTCCAATATAAAGCCACTCACAGAAAACAACCACTCCTTTATCTTGGACTCAATGGAGTTTCTCCACAAAATCAAGGACCTGACCACCCATGCTGATTCTACTTTGGTGATGATCAATGTGGAGGCATTTTGCACTGTCATTCCCCACTGGTACTGCATTGATACAGTAATCAAAGCATACAACAGGGATTATGCAGCATTACCAAGTGAGACTGAGGTCCTTGGTCACTTACTCTCTGCACTTTTGGGAACAATTTTTTCAGGTTCGTTGACACCATCTACAAGCAAACTATTGGTATCACAATGGCGGCTATGGCACCCAGTTTGGCTAACACTGCCCTTGGGAAATGGGAGTCTGAGTTTGTCTGTAACTCCCCCTTTTATCAACATATGGAATGCTACCTGAGATTCATAGATGACATCTTCATCATCTGGAATGGGAACCAGAACCAGCTCAGTGACTTCCTCAAACATATCAGTGAATCCACAGACTTTCTGTGCTTTACCACCAAAAACAGCCTGAACAGAGTCATATTTTTACATCTTACCATCAGTAAAACCCTGGACAACAAAGCCCTCACCAACAACCTCAATGGAAAGCTAACCAGGGTCAACATGCTCCTTCACTACAAAAGCATGCTTCTTCAGGTGATAGCAACAGCAACAGCTTTGAGCACTATGGCTCATACATCTTTAGAGGGGGGTATAATAAACAAAAGGCACTAGAAATAAAGGAAGAAGTCATGTCTAAGTGTAATAATATGTGTGCATCAATCTTCTCTCATAAAAGTGTAGTCAGTAAAATGAAAGAGAAATCAAATATACATAAGGGATGTAAATGCATCATGAACTATGACCAAAATACTAGAAATATAAGGCATATGCAAACATTGGCTCATGTTGTATCTGATACCAGAAATGAACAGCATATGTGCAAATCCCACTTTTATATATAAGAAATGCAACACTATAAAAAATAAATTATGTTACAAAGAACAACAAAGCAGTAGTTCACTTAAGAAGAAATATGTAGGAGCATATAGATGTAGGAAGTGTGTATGCTGTAAACATATATATACTAGCAAGAGCTTTATAGATTCCTTGAGACAGATAGAATTCTTTACTAAAGCCTATGGAAATTGCAACACTAGCAACATTATTTACATGGCAAGATGTGTGCTATGCACAGCGTTCTATGTAGGAAAATCAAACCAAACGTTTAAACATCATATAAGCAGTCACATGTCTGAAATAAGGAGACAGGTTATTACTAACTCTCTGTATAAACATATACTGAATGCAAATGAGCAACAAAGAGAGATGGGGACATCAAAAAGTATACTGAAAGAAAGGAAAATAGGTGGATACTGCACTTTAATGCATGCACCCCCAAGTCTTAATGAAATAGTTTCCCTTAAACCTGAATTAAATAACTTACATAATTGTATTAAGTGAATATACTAAACATTTTATTTGTATGTTAATGTGTTTTGTTTTTATGCTTATGTCTGTATGAGTATGTATATTTGAAGCTTATAAAGAAATACAACTTTAAAAGTTTATGATTTTAACTAGATGATTATTCAATTAATGTACTAATCAGTAAGTATAAAAACAGTTAGATGAAAAGTACAGCTGCTATCATGTGAAGAAGCAGATATGTTCTGTGAAAGCATTCAGTACTTGTGCTATTTGTTGGAATAAAGGAAGTTCTTTTAGCTTGCTGCATTTGGTCATCATTTTTGGACATTTTACTGCATAATATTATCACATGAAGTGCAGTAACAATTAGTAGAATTGACATACAGGTTAAATAAAGTCAGATCAGAAAATCATACAGTGACTATTAAACAACAACCATAGGATATTGAACACCTAGTAAAGTACAATTAGTAGTGATAACCAATGGTAAAGATGTTAAGCATTTAAAATATGGGCAAAAGACTAACAAAAAGCAATAAGACTTTGCAATGGGGAGATTAGGAAATGAAGTTAAAGTAGGGAGCTACTGGAGAAGTAACTGGTGCTTTGGCTAATAAGAGAAGGGTGGAAAGGATAGGAAAGGAAATGAAAGGAAAGGGGGAAAAGAACAGCAAGGGAAAGAGAAGGAACAAGGGAGAAGGAAGTATAAAGGAAGAGAGGGGAAAGAAAGGAAGAGAAGGAAGGAGTAATTGTATAAGTGTAGCTTGTTGGGACAATAGTATGTAGATCATTTATAAATATGTTAAAAAAGAGAGAGCCAACTATGGAGCCTTGTAGGACACCTGTATTAATCGGGAGAAAAGATGAGTAAGCAGAGAGCCATTTAACTGATAGTAGCTGGTTAAATAGGTAGCTAGAGAACCTAGTGACTGTTTTACTGGAAAAGCCTAAATTATATATTTTTGAGAGTAATTTGATATGTGAGACTGTATTGAAAGCTTTAGAAAGATCTAAAAAGGGGGAAGAAACTAAATTGTTGTTATCATTGGCTTTAATGACATAATCCAAAAAGGCAACAAGGGCAGTTGCTGTGCTATGAGCTGGGTGAAAGCCATGCAGGGTAGAGGTTAATAGATTTTCTTGGAGTTAGTATAGTAAAAGTTGCTTATGAACACATTTTTCTAAGATGATGGAAAGAGGGGACAAAATTGCAGCTGGTCTGATGTTTGTTATTTCAATGGAGTTTCCCTCTTTATGATGAGGAATGATTTATTTATTTATTTATTTATTTATTTATTTATTTATTTATTTATTTATTGTTTTGACATTTGTTGACCGGGAATGTCTGACTGAGCTTGCACCCTTTTTCAGCAGAGGCCCAGGGAGAAAAGCTCCACAAAGTATTACGTAGACCATAAAAATGTTTACAAACAATACAGTATGCATGATATAATATAAACATGCATTATAATGCTTGGATTCACAATAGTAACATGAGAGTTTAAAGGTGTTATTTACAAAAAAGGCAATAAAATCAAATGCTGAAGTCTTTCATATATCTCCAATACATAAGAAATTTACCATATAGAGGGGAAGTAATGACAATCAACTCAGAGTTTAAGAAAAGAGTATAGAGGTACTGTATATCAAATCTTAATTCTTACAGGCAAAAGCATGTACATCAGTAATCAGAAGCAGAGGGGAAGTTGATAGAGAGAGCAGGTGATAGAAAAAGTATGGTTATAGATAAAAGAGGGAAAATTAGAGATTTTTTTTTTAATTTGTAAATAACAGAGCAGAGTAGAAGTAGTTAGAATCAAGTGAAATCTGAAAAAGGGGAGTAAGCTAAGTGGGAAAAGAAGGGTGGGAGGTAAATATGAGTAGTGGAGAAACTGAGTGAAAAAGATATTAGGAGTTAGAGTTCTGTAATGAGAATTACATACAAATTGAGAAGGGGATGTATGCAAAGAGGGTCAGGTGATTAAGTTCATGGTGGTTGTGTACAGGAGCAAGTTCAGGTATTTGTAAAGTGGACTTTTAGGGTGATTTTAAATGGGAGGCGCTGTGTAATAGATCTGATTGTTAAAGGTAGCTTATTCCAGTGGATAGATAGAAGATAGTTATAGAAGATTTCACCAATTGATTTTTTAGGTTTATAGATGTCAAGGAGGTTTTGATTGGTGCTTCTAGGTTTTCTAGTTGGGAGGTAGTAATTTAAGATGTTGGAAATGTTAGGGCAGAAGGAGGGTTTGTAGAGGATGGAGTGGATAATATTAAGTTGATAGAAAAGAAGTTGATTGAGGAACTCAAGCCATTTCAGTGTTTTCAAAGCCAAACAGTGAGGGGATTTAGGTTGAGTGCTGGCTGCAAAGCTAGCTATTTTGTGATATGTATTTTCCATCTTATTCAGTAGTTCTGCCTGTAGGTTAGTGAGGATTTGGAAGTCATAGAAGAGACAAGGTAGGAGATAAGCAAGAGAGAGTAGCCATCTTGCCTCTGGTGTGAGATATATTTTGTTACGGTATAGTAAGCCAAGCTTTTGGTTAGTATTTTTGATACAGTAATTTATATGAAGGACAAACTTTAGTTTATCATTAATTATGACCCCTAGTAGTTTGGTATGAGATTCAACATTGATGGTGGTGTGTCTAACAGGGTGATAGTAAAGGCTGAGGTGTTATGAGAGTGTGATTTAGGCAGAAATAGAAGTAGTTTAGTTTTCTTAGCATTGAGTATTAGCTGGTTATTGGTTAGCCAGGTTTCAATATTTGTGAAGGTTTGCTGGGTTTTGGAAAGCAGGTCTGAGAAATAATCAGAGGAGGTGATGACTGTAGAATCATCCACATATTGGATGAGAGGTGAGTTAGGGCAGGATTTATAAAGATTGTTAGTAAAAATGTTGAATAGAAGAGGCCCTAAGATGGAGCCTTTGGGCACACCTGTTGTGACTAACAGAGGAGGGGACAGTGTAGAAAGTCATCTAACAGATTCTTGCCTATTGGACAGGTAGCTGCTGAACCAAGAGATAGTGGATGGGGACAGATTAAGTTCTGTTAGTTTAGAAATGAGCAAAGGATGCAACACAGTATCAAATGCCTTGGATAAGTCCAGGATTAGGCAAGACACTAGTTTGTTATTGTCTCTGGATTGCCCGACTGAATTGTTGAAAGCAATGAGAGCAGTGGAAGTACTATGGTTCAGTCAAAAACCATGCTGAGTAGGTGATAAAAGGTTTTCTAGTAATAGGTAGTGTAATAATTGTGCATGAATACATTTTTCCATGATTTTGAGAGTGGAGAGAGAATAGCTATAGAGCCACAATTGGAAATTTCTGTAGATTTTCCACTTTTATGGATGGGAATAGTATATATTTTTTTCCAGATAGATGGAATAGCAAATTCAGACAGCGAGTGATTTATCAGAATAGATATGGGGTACGCAGTAGAACAGGTGGCTATTTTTAGGAAGTATGGTGGCAAGTTGTCAGCAGATGGAGAGCATGGCTTTAGGTTCTGAAGAAGTTTTTTGATATAAGCAGTTGATACAGGTTGAAGACAAAAAGTGTTTTTTTGGGGAATAGGGTGTTTTTCAGAGTGAGGGCTAGACGAATCAGAAGCAAGGGTGGAGTTAGGAAGAGATCTGGAGCTAGAAGGCAGTAATTTACTGATGGTGTTCATGAAAAAGGAATTGAACTGGGTGACTATTTTAGTGGGAGACAGGTTAGGATCAGGGTTAGGAGATGGTGGGTTACCTGGATGTAATATGTGGTTAACTGACTTCCAGAAGTCCCTAGGGTTACTATTGTGATTAGAGGTGGATTGTGAGGAGAAGTTTCTTTTATCAGATACATTTAGTTTCTAAGTTCTTTATATTTTTGTAAGTTTGAAGGAGATTTTGATTTGGTCCATTTTTTCCATGCAAGATCTCTGACATGGATAGAGGAACAAGTGGTGTTGGTAAGCCAAGGGGAGACTTGAGATTTAACTTTTGTTGTTCAAAGAGGGGCAAGAGTATTGAGAATATTTAAGAAAGTTGAATTGAAGTGTAGGACAGCATCATTAAGAGGCAGTGAAAAGAGTGAAGACCGGTTAATGGAGGCTAGGAGGCTATTTAAGTATTCTGAGTTGAAGCTGGTCAGAATACGGAAAGTTTTATATTTGTGAGTACTAGTAGTATGGGAGCCGTATCTAAGTACTCGTATAGGGGCATGGTCACTAAGAGAATCAGATAGTGATTCAGGTTTATGGTATTTATTGGGATGAGATACTAATATCCAGTCGATAACTGAGTGCGAGTTTGAGAGTTTATTTAGGTGAGTTGGAGTTGAGATGACTGTGTGAACTCATAAAGGTTTATACTTTGACGAGGGAGTCTGTTTTAAAGTGATGACAATTTATGTTGACATCCCCTAGAATGGTTGTTTCTGTAGTAATGTTATCTGAGAACCAAAATAGTATTTGTTTAAGGAAGGAGATATTATCACCAGGAGGTATGTATATGGTGGCAACAGTTAAGGTAAGATGTTTGTTGAGAATTACATTAACTGACAGAATTTCAGCAGGGGGGAAAGGAGGTAGAGAGGTGTTAGAAGAGGTTACTGTGAGATGGTTAGAGTAAAGGATAGCTACTGGTTTGAGCCAGGTCTCTGTGAGAATTAGGAGGTCTGGGGAGTGCAGGTCTAGCCATGCATGTAATTCTGCAGTTTTATTCATAATGCTACAGATATTTAGAGCATAAAGCTTGAGCTGCTTATTAGTTAGGGTGGAGTTATAGTTTGGAGTGGGGTTGCAGTGGGTGTTAGTAGATGAAGGGGATCCTGGGTTAGGGTGAATGTCACGAGACTTTAATAGAGTAGTGACTAGTATAGAGGAAATCTTGTGAAACAGAAGTAGGAGAGAGTTTTTTATTTTTGTTTTATATGAAATATTATCATGATGCACAAAGTTAGCAGGTTGGGACAGGAGAATTGGATGAGAGAGTAGAGGGGAAGATAAGGTAGTCTGAGTTAAACAAGGGTTGAGAGGTTAAAGTATAGGAGATAGTTGTTGTGGGTTGAGCCTATGTTCAATTAAAGTAAGGTAGTACACTATAGAAAGTAAGTATATGAAGAGTGCAGGTAGACATTGGTTGGTTGAAAGGTAATGGGGAGGAGGGTAGTGAAAAAAGTGTGGATGACTGTATTGATTTATAAGGAAATAGAGGGAGTGACCCAGTGTAGGGTGGAGCAACTGGTTAACTGTAAAGGAAATTATATCAGGGGTGGGTGGTATTAGGGGGTTAGGGTGGGGAGCAAAGTGAGCCCGAGCATAGCGAGGGTGAACATAGTGGGCTAAGCTAAGGAACTCACTTCAGAGCACACAACATTGTTAAGGGGAGTGATTCAGCAGAAACCCAAGATTACCCAAATACAAATAAAGATTTAAAGTCCTGCAAGGGAAATGCAGGGGGGTGCAGGTCCTAGAGTGTGTGTCTCAGCTAGTATTGTACAAAGTTTTAGGAATACAAAGATATTTAAATGCAAACCTACACAGGGTGCTTGTAAGACACCAGAAAGATGAAAGTATCCTGTTAAACTATGAGGCAGCTTGAAGTTAGGTCCAGCGAACAGGTATCAGCACACTCTAGTGAAAGTAGCTGGTAGGTAAACTGACTGCAAAAGAAAAAAAGAGAGAAAATAAGCATATAAAGCTAGTAAAGAGGTCAGGATAGAGCAGAAGGACACTGTTTTTATACTTAAAAAAATAGTACAATGATTAGAGCAGATTTTTTTTCCAGAGAGATGGGACATATGACTAACGAATGGATCAATTGATGAAAATATAGATTGGGGAGGCAGCAATCTTTAGATATTCATATGGGAGATTGTCTACAGAGGGTAAGCAGGGCTTAGGTTTGTGTAATAATTTTTTATATAGGAAGTAAAGACTTTTAAGTTGAAAATGGCACTGTAAAAGCTTTGAAGTTTGTCAGGAGTGGCAGTGTTCTGTAGGGAATTGTGGGTGAGGGTGGCTATTGAGTCTATAAAGTGGGAGTTAAATTTACAGCAGTTTCTAAGGGCAAGATGTCTGGACAAAGGTTAGTGGAAATAGGAGATCCAGTGTATAATATTTTGCTGACAGTAAAGCACAGTTTTGGTGGGGAGGTGTATTTTTTGGTTATCCTGTGAGACAAAGTAATATTTCTTATTACCAGTAACTTGTTTTCTGTCATGTTTTCATGTTGTTTGTAGGTCTGTAGGTGAACTTGAGATTTGTATTTTGCCAGTTTCTCCAAGCTTTGTCTCTCTTATATATTAATTGTCTACTAGAAACAGATAGCCAGGGTGATTGGGTGAATTTCAATCTCTTTTTTTCTTATAGGAGCAAGGCTGTAGAGAATGTCAAAAAATATTGCATTAAATTTTAGAACTGCATTATCCAGTGGTAGGGAACAGAGGACAGACCAATTCATGTTATTAAGGATGTCATTAAAGGTCTTGGAATTGAAATGTAAAGGTTATGGCAGCCTTTATAAAAGTGCTGTTTGATATGGTGAGTTGCTAGTCTCTGAACATAGGTGGAATGGTAATCACGTTGTGACAGCCTTAATGGAATGCCAGACTGTGAGGGAGAAAACCCATGAAGAAGCATGTAGTCAGACTACTTCAGATTCTCCTCTGTTTTGGGAGTATTCTTGCATCTTTTTTGAACGCCCTCCCATTGCTTTCTGATATTTTGTTTACCTGTGCTTTGCTGAGATTGCTTATTTTATTTCCTATAAATAGACCCTATTTTGATATGGGGTTTGAAAAATCAAATATTTTAATGACTTCAGAAGAGGAAGGAACAAATAATAACCTCTTTTTTCGAGGGCACATTCAAAATTTCAGCATTGACATCCTCGAGTAAATTTTTAGTAACATACCCAGATAAATCTTTTCATCAATGACTCAATAGCAACTGCTATAGATACAGCATGCAGTGACATAAGAACATTTTAAAGAATGTTTGTTTAGCTGAGACAAAGAATATTGAACAATTCAGAGCTGTCTTAGCCTATGAAGAAGTGAGATCAGCAATTATCTTTGTCATATTATCAAATGAAGCCAGCAGAAATGTGAACATGTGTTCCTGATGATTCATTATTCTGAAGGATAAGGTGAAAGAAGTATAAGCTTTGTTCCCAAACCTATCAAATGTTTTTCCATACTACCAGTCTCATATCTGTGGGTCTGATGACCCTTATAGGTTCATAGGTTCATAGATTGGTACTAGGCTATCGGCCCTAGGGCCTATGCAAACCTAGCCATAACAATTCCCTGGATATTTCTTCCCACAATATTTACTTCTCTGGACCCCTGTCTAACAGGGCGGTTGACATGATCCCCAGGGTGAGTTTCCTATCTCCCATTCAGTCATCAAGGTTCCTTTTGAAGAGAGCCAATGAGGTGCTCTGCTTGACATGTATGGGCAGTCTGTTCCAGAGTATGGGGAGTCTCTGGGTCAGGAACCTATCCCTCCAGCATGTTTTGTTCATTGTGATGACAAGGTTTAGATCCCTGGAGTGTGTGGCTCTGAGGGATTGGGATTTCTTTAAGTGGAGCATGTCCAACAGCTCAGGGTTTGACATGGCCTTGTATGTTAAGCAGAGATCGCCTCTGAGTAGACGATATGCCACAGAGTATAGCTGGAGTTTTTTTAGATAGTCAGCATATGGCATCTGCTTTAGGCCTGTGATTCTTTTAGTAAGGTGTTTCTGTGGCCTTTCCAGCTGTTGCAGATGTCTTGTGAGGTACATACCAAATGGGGCATTATACTCTATAATGGGTCTAATGAGGGATGAGTACAGTGGGACAATGACCTCCTTTTTTCTGGATGAAAAGCCCTTAGTGATGAGGTGTGCCACATAGAAGGATTTCCTGACTGTTGTGGGGATGTGGTTATCGAAAGTGAGACCACCTGTGTCCCTAAGTCTCTCATCACACTTTCGATGTTTAGTGTCCTGCCACCTATGTGGTAATTCATGGGTACCTGTTTTTTTCCAAAGGGGATGACTATACATTTCTTGGCATTAAGCTTGAGCCCATGGCTCTGGTACCAGGCATCTGCTTCTGTAAGGCCCTTTTGTAGAATATCCACATAATTTGGGGATTCAATAATGGCTCCCAGTTTGCAGTCATCTGCGAACTTTGTTAGCCAGAGTCCCTTAGTGTTGGCCTGTACTTCAGAGAAGTAGATGCCAAACAAGAGTGGTCCCAGGACTGAACCCTGAGGTACTCCACTTGTCACTTGTCTGGAGATGGATTTGGAGTCGGCTACTTTTACAGTCTGGGTTCTGTCAGTAAGCCAGTTGGCAACCCATCGAGTGATGTAGGGATTTATACCCAGCTTAGTAAGTTTATCTATGATTCCAAAGTGGGGGATAGTGATGAAGGCCTTGGCGAGGTCCAGATAGGCTGTGTGGACTGCCTTACCCTCGTCCACAGCTCTGGAGATGGATTTAAAGAAGTAAATCAGATTCAGGAGACAAGATCGGCCCTTTACAAACCCAAACTGGGTGGGGTCCAGTGTTTGAAGGTTGCCAATGTCTTTGTTTATAAGTTCCATGATAATGCATTCCATGCCCTTGCAGATCAGGTTTGTCAGACTGATGGGACGGTAGTTCCTGGGATCCAAGGCGGATCCCCCTTGTGGAGTGGGATAACTGTAGCTATGCGCCACTCAGTGGGCACGAAGCCTGAGGTGAGGCTATGATTAAACATGACACTTAGGTGAGGTGCCAGTTCATTTTGTAGTTCATGTAGTACACAGCCTGGGATGTCATCTGGTCCCATGGATGCTGTATTCTTAGTTTTGGAGAGTGCAGTTTCTACCTGTGTGGCCATGATTACTGGAATTTGGCAATCTTTTGGTACTGAGATGGGCCCTTTAGGGGGTGAGGGGGGGGTGACGTTGGCACTAAATTGATCTGCCAAGATATTGGCAATATCCTTGGGATCAGTATATTTAATGCCATTCTGTTGTAGCTCAGAGCAGATCTGAGCATTGCCATTAAGATTCTTGACATAACTATAGAATGCCTTGTGGTTGTCTTTGGAGTCTTTGGCAATTTTATTTTCGTAACTAGCTTTTGAGGATTTTATGAGGGATCTCAGCTTCTTACTGAGGCTGGTGAGGGAGTTTTTTGCATCCTGGGATTTTCCTATTTTCTGCAACAGTTTCTTCCTTCTGTTGTATAGATTGTTTATAGCAGAGGACCACCAGATTGGCTTCCTTTTTTGGAGAAGAGCATCTTGGTTCTATTTGGGATGGCACGATTCATGCACGAGTGGATGTGCTCGTACAGTGCCTTAGTGTAGGATTCTGCAATCGAACTTTCAGATCCCGTCTGCATGGGTGTCATGAAGTTTGTCACTTCTGACTTCAGTAGCATGAAGTTGGCTTTGGAGAGGTTTTATAAGGTGGTTTCCTTACTAGGGGGTGGGGTTGGGATGTGGATGTCAAGGGTGATTTGCTTATGGTTAGACCTGACCAATGAGAGGGTGACCACTGGTGTGGAGCATCTATCTCCCATGTTGGTAATGACCAGGACTAGGATATTGGAGCCCCTGGTGGGACAATGGATTAGTTGATCCAGAGCATTGGAATTTATGAATTCCAAGAACCGTTGGGAAAAGGAGTTGGTACCCGAGTAGTTTTCCCAGTTAATGGCAGGGTAGTTGAAATTACCCAGTATTAGGGTGTTTGGTTGTATCTTAATATTTTCCAGTATGTTTAGAAAGGTGTAGTGAGAATCTTGGGGCATGGTGGGGGTTCTGTAGCAAGCTACAGTTTGGATTGCAGTCTTACCTAGTGTTAGTTGCACCTGGAGAATTTCAGATGCATTGTGTTGGGCAACTAGCCTGGAGGTGTGAATATCCTTGGTGAATATGGACACTCCTCCACCTTTAGTGTTTCAGTCTTGGTTTTGTGGCCGAAACGTGTGGTAAGAGTTGTAGCCTGGTATTGCAGGGGTGCTCTCTGGAGCCTTGAACCAGGTCTCAGTTACTGCACAGATATCAATGTTCTCCATTTTTAGGAGTGCCTCGAGTGAGTGCATTTTGAGGTTTAGACTTCTAGCACTGAGTAGCATCATCTTCAGATTTTGCATGCTTGTATCTGTTACTGTGGTGGTTTTATCCTTTGAACCTTGCCTAAAAAAGGCACTATAGGGGTGGCAAGAGCTTTAGCCAGTAACCTGAATCCCAGGGGTGACAGGTGCAGACCATCTCTGGCAAAGCATCATGGTTTGTCGATCATGTCTTCCCAGGCAGACAAATACTGGATCCCCTTTGAAAGCCACCAGAAGCTTAGCCAATTGTCGAAGTCAATCATTTTGTCCTTATACTGTGTAATCATTCTGGGCGAAGGCAGGATGCTACTCAGGGCTAGGGTCATACCTGCCTGGGCCACATGATCCAAGATATATAATTATATAATTTATCAGACTGCTTGGGAGCAGGAAAAAGCATCTGCTGTTGGCAAAAAAGGCAGAACAGCTGCAGGCTGATGAAAATCTATCAGTAATAAGTCATAATACCTTTGCTGTGATTCTAGTATTTCTTTTTGCTACCACTGAAATAACTCCTTCATTCTGGCAATTGTATCAGAAAAGGATAAAACATCATGAATCTGAATAAAAGCTTTGCTCAGAATCTGAGTCCCCTCCTGTTGTACATGAAATTGATAAGCACAATCTAAATCTGATTCCTGTCCTTCAGACTGAATAATGTGAGAGAGAAATAAGAAAATCTTTTTTCTTTTAAAATTCAGGGATGGCTCAGAATGAAAAAAATGACAGCTGTGAAACAAACCAAAAATCCCTTTGCAAAACCCAGATAGCCTTCCCTGTCTGCCCTGTGTGGAAAAGGAGAAGAAATTGCCTAACTTTATGTTTTGTTTTTTTCTAGGAGACCCTGCCAGAAAAAGACCAACACAAAAATCAATCCCTTTCCTGGGTATCAACCCCTCAAGGCAACTTCACAGTAAAGCATTTCTGCTTCCTTCTTTGACACAGATAACTGTGTTTCTCCCTAGACCAAAGAAGAAGCTGCACAAGCACAGAGGATGTGCCTGTCACTAGGCCCGTAGCAACATCTCAAGGAGCAACACCAGAGCGATTGAGGAAAAGTGATTAGTGGTCCGAGGTACCTCTAATGGACGTGGCAGAATCACTCATCAGTAGCTGAAGTGAAGAGGAAGCTGGCTTGAAGACCAAAGACTCCCATAATGTTTTTTTTTTTTGCAGATCGGAGAGTGAAAAACTAAAGAGCCTGAAGCTTTGTCCTTGTCTCTATTGAAAAAAGTGCCATTATATGTGGAAATTGAAGCCTTAGACAGTTGAAGGTAAAACCTGTCTGAAAAAACTTAAGTTTTGATGTAAATGTTGTAATGGCAGCCACCAAAATCAACAGACCTAGTCCCTAGCTATAATTTTTTTTCTCACAAAAAATGAAATTTGAAAGGTAGCTCCTTACAGAGAATCCTGACTAAAATGTACTAAAATGTATTTTTTAAGGTAAAACCTTTAGAAGTAAACACTAAAAATACCAGTCCTAAATTCTTCACAAAATTGGTAAAGTGGAAATTCTTCTTCATTAGTGTACTCATCTGCCCAGCATTGGAAAAGCATTAAAAGACCACTGATCACTCAGACACTGCATGGAAAAGTACACGCTGACACCAAAAAATCAATGGTATGTAAATGGAACAAAAATAGACTACAAAAATACTTTCACATGTTATACACAACCTTTTCAAAATTTTTACTGCAAGCATTCAAAACCTTTACTGACTCACTAGAAATCTTGAACTGTATGTGGGACTATGAGCTCCAGTAAGTGGTAGTCCCATACCTGAGTCAAAGGAGGTGAGAGGTCATTCAGTGACAAAGAATAATGTAAGTTCTACAGAGGATGCACCCATAGAAAAAAAAAAACACAGAGGATAGTTTCCCATCTTTAAGTGCAGAATGCAGTAAAGTCAAAGGATACCAACTGTAGTAAGAAAACAGACTCAGAGGAACGGTGATATTATGGTTTATTCAATTGCTTACCTTGCCTTTTATATAGCCATGTAATATAAACGTCTGTTCTGACAGGATAAAGAAATTCTTGATAAAGGATGTGCACGTGTTTTCTGTGCTCTCTTTCTATTGTTTACTGCATAGTTGAATATTGCAGGTACTAAATGAGGCTGTTTTCAAGGAATGCGAATAGGCTAACCGACCCAGCTAGGAAAAATGGAATACTTACATACGTTAAGCAAATGCACCTTTGGATTGTGACACTGCAGGAGACTAACTTTGGTTAGAATGAGAACAAAACCATAATTAAGGGTATATAGATGAGAACTGTAGTGCCTTCCTTTCAAGGAACTAAGCATACAGGAATAACTCTCCTCCAGCCCGACCCAGCTAGGAAAAATGGAATACTTACATACGTTAAGCAAATGCACCTTTGGATTGTGACACTGCAGGAGACTAACTTTGATTAGAATGAGAACAAAACCATAATTAAGGGTATATAGATGAGAACTGTAGTGCCTTCCTTTCAAGGAACTAAGCATACAGGAATAACTCTCCTCCACCTCCTCTCAAGAATGTGCCTCTAAAAAGAAAGGAACACTGATAAATTAGACTGGTTGTTATGCAGGGATAAGGACTCCTTCTGTAGATCTATATTTACTTTCTTTTCCACATGGTATGCCACAGAGATTTTAGAGAGAAAATGGCAGAGCTGGCACCTTCCAAGAATGAGTAAAATGTAATTGGTAATTAGAATATATTTCCAAATGTTCAGAATGTTACAGGTGGCTCTAAAGCAATTTGACTTCCAAGATTATAAAACTATGTCTGGATTTATACAAGACACACAGGAATTGTTGATATCTTCTCAATAGTGCATGGGGTCACTTGACCTCCATATTACTGTAATAAATATAGGTAAAGTTTGAGAAATGAAAAAAATATAAATTTCAGCAGAGCACGCATGGCTGGTAGCAAGTTTTATGCATCCAAGCGGTATATGATTATGCTCATTTGCAGTGAAAATCTGCAAGTTAATGTATTTGTTAATTTAGAGAATCACATGAGGTTGCCAGTATACTGCTTAAAAATAAAAGGCTTTGTAAATGTTCTTACTAAATTGTTGAAAGCAACCTTTACCAAACATGATAGACAAGTATAGTGCACTGGGGAAGTTATTGTTCAATGGATGGGAAAAGATGAAAAAGGAGGTGAGAAAAGAAGTATTTTATATATATATATATATATATATATATATATATATATATATATATATATATATATATATATATATATATATATATATATATATATATATATATATATATATATATATATATATACACACACACACACACACACATATATATATATATATATATATATATATATATATATACACACACACACACACACACACACACACACACACACACACACACACACACACACATATATATGGCAACCAGCTGAGGATAAAAAACATATTTAAAAGGGAAAGACTAAAATGTTTGTAAATTAGATTAAATGGGGGTGCCTCAACAGATCAAAATGAGGGATTAAGTGAAAGATGATAAATTAGACAATAAATATGATTTTAAAAGAATACCTTAAATATACATATTTAAATAATCCTCAGAATATCAAAAGGCACCTGCAGTGTGACTGTAACAACAATGGGTATAAAGAATCCTTAACAGCTTACAGTCCACATGAGGGAAGCGATATCTGGGAAATAATCTGAAGATCCATATGCTGCAGGGACTAAATGGAAGGAATATGAGAAGGTAATACCACAGCATTTGATAGTTATGGGAATGCAGAAGGTAAAAGAGGAACAGACAAACCAACTGATGATTACCTACATGCAAAAATTATTATTTTTTTTTTATTATTTTCCTGGTGTATTTAATGTTTGCAAAAGTGTTTATGTCTCTCATTTATAAGCATAGGACATTAATATATGATATATAGTCAGTGAATGGAATGTACCTTTGAATCCAAATATACATGTCAGCCGTGGCTGAAATCGTTGTCTTAGCCAGAAATATGAAAGGAGAATAATGATAGCATTGAGCCATTCAGTTTTTGTCTTAGTCATTGTTCAATGTAGGTAACTTTGTATGAACGATGCTAAGATGCAAATAAATGTGAGCATTTAAAACATTTGAAATTTCTGGGGTTCTTTTCCTCCTGATTCCAAGTATATTATCAACTTTTGAAGGCCAAGAAAATAGTTATTATGAATGAAAATGATGTCCCCACTTCATTTGTCTGTAAACTCAGAAATTAGTCATGTAAAGTGCTTCACTATTTATTTGTATTTTTCCTGATGTGCTGTTATGTAGTTTTTTAGAAACAAGTATATGTTGCCCCCTATTCAGATGTAATCCTTCCTAGTATGCACTGATCTGTTTAGCTTTTATTTTAGTAAATACTTCAGACAAGCTGATTCCTAACAATATAACTGCATTTTAAATGGATTTAGCAGTTTAGATCTATATCAGCATGGTTTGATAATAAGCAAATTTGCTTTCCATTACTGCTGGATACTAAGATTATGCCACTGAGGTCATGAATGATGTTTTTTTCTTGTTTGTAGTCTGTATAGACTTAGCTAAGGATTTTGATACCCCATGACTTTATTTTACATTGTGGGCATCCTATAAGTGAACCCACTTATTGTAAATTGGACAAAATAACTGGATAATAAAGAGAAAAGGTAACCTTCTAAGGTTATTCCTCAACATGGAGAGCTAATACAAGTGGGGTGTAACAGGTCTCTGTGATTGGCCATATTTTCATAATTATTTTCTGGTCTGCACATAAAAAAGCTGATGGATGAGTAATTTTGGGTCTGACTGCAGACTGCATCTATTACTTCCAAAAGTGAAGATACTTATTATTTTCAAAATCTTTAAATGGTTTTAATATGTATTACAACACTAACAAATTAAATAATATCCGTATATTTGTGTATGGCCTTGTCTTTTGAGACTTCTTCCAATTCAATGTCATTCATTATAACTGGCAAAATCAATGATACCATACTACAAAGACTAAAATTAACAATCATAAGACTGATTATATATAGAAAAGGGCTTATAGAATAATGTATTTAATATTAAGGCCTTTACATCAAGAAGTTAAGTTTTATTATCTATATTTTAATCCCTGGTGAGACCTATCTTTGAATATATAAATATTTTCTGTTAGTTCAATAAAAGCTACTTATACAATTAAACATATTTCAAAAGTACATCTCTAAAAATTACAGCCCTGATCAGGAAAATATGTTAAGTGAAGAAGCTTGCTGCTGTGAGGTTAGCAGAATGCTGTACATGCACTACACAACCAAAGAGAAGATAGTAAGATACTTAGAAATATGGACTAATGGAGAAATATTATGACCATTTAGCCCACCTAGTTTTCTCTATCCTAACCAAATGGGGAAATCAACAAAAATAATGCAGCAAATGACATTTTCCAAACCTAGTAACAGCTATTATTTCTGTGTTTCATGATTTCTTAACCCTCCCCCAATAATATTGACCTATCTACCTTGTCAAGAAGACTGCTCTAATCATCCATTATCCTTTCTCTGATGAAAAGCTTACCTACATCTCTCCATAGCAGTTCACTTTGTGCTTTCATATTAAATCATTTTTTCTTACATGTTTTTTTGAAACTTTGCTTGAACAGATCATAGCTTAACTCATGACACAGTAAAATACAAGCACTTATTCATTTGTTTATGTTCTACTTGCTTGACTTTTGTTAAGAAGGTAAATTTAAATGGACATTACCCATTTTCAGTATATGCTTGGGGAGAACAGTCCCAATGTAGTTTGTTAATGCACATTCTGGTCACATGTAATTAAAACACCAAACAGCACAATTCCGTAAACAAGTGTCAAACCAGGAGTAGGCAAAAATATGTATAAAAAACATTATATGGTGCTAATCAGCATAGCCCTCAACCTTCCATCTCCAAAATGAGGGACAAATGGGCAAAATGTGGACACCTACTAATAGCTTACTAACAGCTTCAACTAGGAGACTCATCAGATGGTTAAAATGTGATAGTTTTACTTACAGAATAGTTATTTTAATGAATAAGTATGATTCAATTCTATTTACCATGGATATCAGTTAAAAATGCTAACACTGATTGTATGACAGACCCCTTTAATGAGGAACTTTGAGGAACATGAACTTTTTAAGAACTCAGATGAGGAATGTGAAGATTGGGTGAAGATAGGTGAAGGCTGCCAGCCTAGCCAGATAGAAGTTTGGAGATAATTCTGTTATCTGTAAATATTAATGTAAACCACAGGCTTGTTGTCTTAAATGGTAAACATCGTGTTACATGTGAAACTGAAACAAAATGTAACAACAGTGCATTCTACTGACCAAGTAAAGCATGTTGTGACCCTTTGATGTTAGGATTTGAAAACAGTGAGTCTAGAGTGGGGCACCCTGCCTATTGTTTTAAGGTCAGAGTTAATGGCCAGAATTTGCATGCATAAATGTCCTTTATTGCTCTGGTTTCTGTCCAGAAGTGAAGAATGTAAATGTAGTTTCTGTTAACCTGGGAACCCAGGGAAGTGTGAATAATGATGTAATGTAACCCAGGGAAGTGTGAAGAATGATGTAATGTGAACCAGGAATGTGATTTTAAAAACAGAGAGAATCAGAGAGCATTAAGCATTTTTATCTTGGCCATCCAATTCACCAGCACTGTCTTGCTCTATATGTAAGTTTATCTTAGACTTGTGTTTTCTCTTAGAAATAGCTAGAAACTAGAAAGATTAGACTAAGTGTTTTTCTGTGATGCCAGAACTGTACTACTGAATTATTTTAATTATTTCTCTGTGATCTCTGAACTCTTGACTAGCACTGTGTAGTAAAAAGTATTGTATTGTGTTTTGACTATTTGTTATTAAATATTTTTACACCCTTTTAACTGTGGCTGTTTTTGTAGAGATAATTTAAGCTCTTTAGAGTACTTGCATGCCTTTGGTAAAATTGTACAAAGCCAATTCAATAGCTTTAGCCCTGGGTTATACCACCAATTTGATAATAGTATTGCACAGTAATAATTGGACACATTTTTAAGGGTTTTTGAGTAGCTAATAAATATTAGTGGGTGGTGGCAGCTGGTACTACCATATAGTATGGGAAAAAAGGGGCACAGCTAGAGAACCTGTGCCAGCCTTCCCCAGGAGTGCTTGTGTGGATGTATGAACTCTTCCCATAGGTTCATAGGTTGATACTAGGCTATCTGCCCTAGGGCATTTATAAGCCTAGCCAGAGTGTGTTTGGCTTTCGCCACCCTTTTAGATTAGTAGACTGTGCCTTTGAATAGTAGGTCACAGAAGATAGTCCTTTTAAGGTTAGTTTACTGTGCCTCTGTCTAGCACGGACACAGAAGAGATCCCAGGGGTAAACTTATGATCTCCCATCCACTCGTCAAGATTTCTCTTGAAGAGGGTCAGTGAGGGGCTCTGCCTAACTTGGACTGGGATTTTGTTCCAGAGTGAGGGGAGCCACTGGGATATGAATCTGTCCCTCCAGCATGTCCTATTTATTTCTGTGCTGAGGTTTAAGTCCCTAGAGCGTGTAGCTCTAAGGGATTTGGATTTCCTGAGGTGGAGCATGTCCATTAATTCTGGGTTGGACATGGCTTTATACGTCAGACACAGATTGCCTCTGAGTAGGCGGTAAGCAACTGAGTAGAGCTGGAGTTTCTTTAGCCGAACTGCATAGGGCATCTGTTTGAGTCCCTTGATCCTCTTGGTGAGGTACTTTTGGGGTCTTTCCCATTGCTGCAAGTGTCGGGTAAGGTACATCCCAAATGGGACATTGTATTCAATTATGGGCCTGATGAGTGATGAGTAGAGGGGCACAATGACCTCTCTTGATCTAGATGTGAAACCTTTCATGATAAGGTGGGCTATATAGAAGGTCTTTCTAACCACTTTGGCAACGTGATTGTCAAAGGAGAAGTTACTATCTACTTGGGTCCCCAAATCCCTAATTACTTCTTCTGTACTTAATGGATTACCACCTATGTGGTAATTTGTGGGCACTTTGTTTTTCCCAAAGGAGATGACTATGCATTTTTTGGCATTTAGCTTTAGGCCATGGCTCTGGCACCAGTTATCCGTCTCTGTGAGACCCTTTTGGAGGATGCTTGTGTCAGCCAGAGAGTCGATTATGGCACCCAGTTTGCAGTCATCTGTGAACTTGGTCAGCCATAGTCCTCCCGTGTTAGCCTGTACCTCAGAGAAATATATACCGAACAAGAGAGGTCCCAGGACTGAGCCTTGTGGGATGCCACTTGTATGGTTTAGAGTCTGACATGGCAACTGCAATTCTGACCATGTGGGTTCTATTCCTGAGCCAGTTTGCAACCCATCTTGTGACATAGGGGTTGATATTTAAGCTGGTGAGCTTATTTATGATGCCCGAGTGGGGTACTGTGTCGAAGGCTTTTGCGAGGTCCAAGTAGGCTGTGTGGACTACCTTCCCTTCGTCTATGTCCCTAGTAACTGTCTCAAAAAAGTTGACCAGGTTCAAGAGGCAAGATCTGCCCTTAACAAAGCCAAATTGGGTAGGATCCAGTGTCTGAAGGTTCCCAATGTCTTGGTTTATGAGTTCCATGATGATACGCTCCATAGCTTTGCAGACCAGGCTAGTCAGGCTTATAGGGCAATAGTTTCCGGGGTCTGTTGTGGCACCACCTTTGTGGAGTGGGACCACTGCTGCTGTACGCCATTCCTTGGGTACATATCCTGTAGTAAGGCTGAGATTGAACAGTGACTTTATGTGAGGGTTAAGTTCTTCTTGAAGCTCATGTAAGACTCAGCCCGGGACACCGTCCGGTCCCATTGATGCTGTGTTTTTGCTTTGGAGATGGCAGCTCTCACCTGTTCATCTGTGATGTCAGGGAGGCTACACTCTGTTGGGATAGACATTTGCTCTTTTGAGGGGGATGGGGGGAGAAATTTGCACTGAACCTGTCTGCCAGGATGTTGGCAATGTCTGTGGGTTCAGTGTATTTTTTGTCATTTTACACTAACTCTGAGCATATCTGGGAGTTGCCACCCAGGTTCCTGACATAACTAAAGGAGGCCTTGTGATTATCTTTAGTGTCTTGTGCAATTTTTCTTTTGAAGCTGGCCTTAGATAATTTTATGAGGGATCGTAGTTTCTTGCTAGTACTGATCAGAGATGCCTTCCCTTTTTGGGATTTTGCTCTATCTTGTAGTAGCTTCCTCCTTCTGTTGTGTAGCTTATTTATGGCTGGGGTCCACCAAACAGGTCTCCTGCCTTTGGGGGAGTGAGTCTTGGTTTTATTTGGGATAGCACAATCCATGCATTCCTGTAGGTGTCCATAGAATGCGTTTGTAAATGATTCTGCATTTTGAGCCGTATTTTCCACTGGCCCGGGGGCTTTGAAGGATACCACCTAGGTTTTGAGAAGTGTGAAGTTTGCTTTTGAGAAGTTCTTCACCATGGTTTCCTTGGCTGGGGGTGGGGACGGGATATGGATGTCCAGTGAGATTAATTTATGGTCTGATCTTACCAATGAGGGGCATACCTCTGGTGTGGAACATAGAGTCCCCATGTTGGTGATGACCAGGTCCAATATGTTTTCCCCTCTTGTGAGGGTGGTGACCAGTTGTTCCATAGCATTTGGGTTTATAAATTCTAGGAACCATTGGGCGAGGGTGCTGGGGCTTGAGTAGTTTTCCCAGTCAATGTTTGGGTAGTTGAAGTCACCCAATATAATGGTGTTTGGAGAGACCTTCATATTCTCCAGTGTTCTCAGGAAAGCTGAGTGGGGTTCCTGAGTTTGGGAGGGTGGTCTGTAGCAGGCTACAAACTGAAAGGCAGTTTTGCCCACTGTTAGTTGCACATGGATGGTCTCCGATGCTTCGTGCAGTGCCACTAACCTGGAGGTGTGGGTATCTTTGATGTATATGGATACTCCCCCTCCTTTTGTGGTTCGGTCCGAGTTTTGTGGCCGAAAAGCATGGTATGAAGTATAACCTGGTAGTGCTGGGGTGCTATCTGGAGCCTTGAACCAGGTTTCTGTTACTGCACAGATATCGATATTCTCCATACTGAGGAGAGCGTTGAGTGCATGCATCTTGAGGTTTAGACATCTGGCATTGAGCAGCATTACCCTTAGTTTTTTTTCATTGTGTTGTCTGTGGAGGTGGATTTGTCTTTTGAGCCTTGCCTAAAAAAGGCACTATGTGGGTGGCAAGAGCCTTAGCCAGTATTCAAATGCCCAGGGGTAACATGTGCAAGCCATCCCTAGCGAAGCAACGTGGCTTGTCAAGCATGTCATCCCAGGCTGACAGACACTGGATCCTCTTTAAATGACACCAATACTTTAGCCAATTGTTAAAACTGATCATTTTGTCTTTATAGTGTGGCATAATTTTTGGTGAGGGCAAGATGCTACTCAAAGTCAGGGTCATACCAGCCTGGGCTACATGATCAGAGAGCTCCTCTATGTCTCTTTTCATGTAGTCCAGGGAGGTACGTCTCAGGTCATTCACACCAGCATGGAAAATGACAGAGTCATACTTGTACTTGCTTTGGAGTGACCTGAGTGCATGTGTTATGTGGCGGATCCTGGCACCTGGCAGGCAGCTTACAGTGACCTTCTCCTTGTTCAGTCTGGTGAGTGGGACATCAGTGTGTCTGACAATAGAGTCACCTATTACAAGTGTATTAGGTGTGTTGTTTAGCCTTAAGGGCTGTGAATGTGTGGCACACTGACTTTGTGAACTATGTGATACATGGGTATTGTTGTGGGGTAGGGTTTGCTTGGATGTCTGCTTTGGAGGTCTCTGCTGCTTAGGCAGATTTTTATTTAGAGCCTCCGAGTATGTTTTTGTGTGTTTATGTGTTTGGTTTGATGATGCGGTAGGTCTATGTGAGACTGGAATTGTGGTGTGTGTGGTTCCCTTTTCCTCCTGACTGACTGAGCCAGTACTGGGTTGAGAAAGCTCAGCCTCCAGTTTGGCTATATAGTTGCATCTCTCACATATATTTGAGCTTGTAGGGAGGAGGACAGGGTGGTCTGTGTACATAAGGCAATTGTAACATTGCCTCAAGATTCACAGATTCACCCGCTGGACTGGAGAGTAAACCCGAAACTGACTATTGGACATGCCAGAATAGTACAAGGAACTACTTTTTGACTGATCAGAAAGGACCAATAGGGAGCCAAGTACTTAAAAGGAGTATAAGAGGGTGTAGTGCTTTAGTTTATTAGTGTTTACTTATAAGATTACTTATAAGAGCAAGTGCATGGCTTTAGGATGAAAATAGAGTGTTTACTTTGAAATTTAGATCAGTTCTAAGGGAAAAAGTGAAGAGCAGACTTTGTGGAGCCAGGAATAGTTTAAACCTGATTAAGCAGCACTGCCCGATGCTGCGCTATGCGCAAAATCTCGCAAAACCACGCAAATAGGTTCATAGGTTCATAGGTTTATACTAGGCTATCTGCCCTAAGGCATTTATAAGCCTAGCCCAAATTTTTGTGGCTTACGCCACCCCTTATATGAAAAAATACTGTGCCCATTAGTTTGTTGTGCCTCTGTCCAGCAGTGACACAGAGATGATTCCCGGGGTAAACCTACGATCTCCCATCCACAGGTCTAGATTTCTCTTGAACAGAGTCAGCGAGGTGCTCTGCCTTACATGGACCGGGATTTTATTCCACAGCATAGGAGTCTCTGAGTGATAAATCTATCCCTCCAGCACATCCTATTTATATCCGTGCTAAGGTTTAAGTCGCTTGCTCTAGTGGTTTTGGTGGATTTGGATTTTTGAGGTGGAGCATGTCCATTAATTCCGGGTTGGACATGGCCTTGTATGTCAGGCACATGTCACCTCTGAGCAGACGGTATGCGACTGAATAGAGCTGGAGTTTCTTCAATCTGGCAGCATATGACAGATTTTGGAGTCCCTTTATCCTTTTGGTGAGGAACTTTTGGGGTCTCTCCAATTGCTGCAGATGTCGGGTGAGATACATCCCGAATGGGGCATTGTACTCGATTTTTGGTCTGATAAGTGAAGAGTACAGGGGAACAATGACCTCACTAGATCTGGATGTGAATCCCTTCATGATCAGGTGGGCAATGTAGAAGGTCTTTCTAACCACTTTAGCAATGTGAGTGTCAAAAGAAAGGCCACTGTCAACCTGGGTCCCCAGGTCCCTGATAACCTCTTCTGTGCTTAGTGGATTGCCACCTATATGGTAGCTTGGGGTTACCTTGTTTTTCCCGAAGGGTATGACTATACATTTTTTGGCATTTTTTATGTGGGTTTTAAAGCAGGGACACTGAAAGAGATAGGAATTGACCCAAAACGGCCAATAAGCTACTAGTTTCAGGGCTGAGACCACTCCTCCAGGGACAGATAGGCTGCTCCAAGCTCCCCACTCTCACTGGTGAACAGAGAAGCACCCTCCTATCCAAGCAAGGATATGGGCAAGACAGGAAACTATACCACAGTCTGGAATTCAGCAAAACCTGAAATCTGGACTAATCTAGTTCAGCAAAGGCGGGAAAAGAGAATATTTTTCATTTTTTTTTCTTTTTTTTCAGAGAACAGCAGAAAAACACATAGAAAACACTGTAAATGCTATAAACAGCCTAGTGCACTTTAGTGTGTAGCCTATAACAGTTATACAATATAAAAACGAGTAAAAATGATAAAAACAAGTGCAAAACTGTAAAATGTAGAAAGGCAATGCAATTTAAACTTTTAAAAGCACAGAGCAGTTTGAAACTCGCTTTTTAGGCGAGAAAAGGCCGTCAGAGCAAAAAAAAAAAAAAACAGAAAAAAATACTTAAATCAGGAAAAGTATCTCTTGGGTCTCTCTGTTGCCTGTATCACTCTGCAGGACACCACCTGGAGCTGTGCTGAGTTGTATACTGGTGTAAAACCGTGCAAATGTGGGTTTTAAAGCAGGGGAAACTGAAAGAGATAGGAATTGACCCAAAACAGCCAATAAGCTACTAGTTTCAGGGCTGAGACCACTCCTCCAGGGACAGATAGGCTGCTCAAAGCTTCCCACTCTCACAGGTGAACAGAGAAGCTTCCTCCTATCCAAGTAAGGATGTGGGCAACATAGGAAACTAAACCACAGTCCGGAATTCAGCAAAGCCTGAAATCTGGACTAATCTAGTTCAGCAAAGACAGGAAAAGAGAATATTTTTTTTTTTTCTTTTTTTTTTCAGAGAACAGCAGAAAAACACACAGAAAACACTGTAAATGCTATAAACAGGCTAGCGCACTTTATTGTGTAGCCTACAACAGTTATACAATACAAAAACAACTAAAAATGATAAAAACAAGTGCAAAAACGGTAAAATGCAGAAAGGCAATGCAATTAAAACTTTTAAAAGCACAGAGCAGTTTGAAACTCGCTTTTTAGGCGGGAAAAGGCAGTCAGAGCAAAAAAACAAACAGAAAGAATGCTTAAATCATGAAAAGTCTCTCTTGGGACTCTCTGTTGCCTGTATCACTCTGCAGGACACCACGAGGAGCTGTGCTGAGTTGTATACTGGCCAGGGGCGGCCCGTGCTATTGGACTGCCGGACTGCAGCCCCCTCAACTGTAAAATAAAAGAAATAAAAAGAAAAAGAAATAAAAAGAAAAAACATTTTAAAATTCACGGACTTCGCACATGCGCACTAGTCCGGACTGCTGCTGAGAGTCTGGAGCATGCGCAGATTGTCTCAGCAGCAGTCCT